>NC_069502.1:455829303-455944303 GCF_027579735.1 Bombina bombina
GGGGTTGAAACTTGCAAGAATAGTAATCAGTTCAAAGCAGTCAGAACATTAAAACTATTCAATTTGTTACACTTCAATCAGATTATCAAAGCATCCATTGATAAAATTCACAGACAGACAGTTAAAGTGATAGTAAACTTTAAATGTTTTAAAATCAGGTCTGGAATCTAAGCAATATTTTACAGATACTTTAATTGATCACTTCTAGTGAAATGCGTTGTAACTTTTTAATCTAGCCGTCCCATGCTAATTAGAGCTAACAGTTTGAACTGTTCTCCAATCGGCACTCTAGCCATATGGCAGTTTTTTTGTAGCTAGAGCGCAGATTGGTGAACAGTTCAAACTGTTAGCTCACAAAAATTTTTTTTTTTAGAAAGCATTGAGTATTAGAGTGGCACAGCTAGATTGAAAAGTAAATGACAGCGCATATTCATAAGAAGTGATCAAAAGTCCCTGTAAAATATTGATTCGATTCAAGACATGATTTAAATAAAAAAAAATAAAAGTTTACTAATCACTTTAAAGCTTCAAGTAATGTCTAACCCACAGACAGCATAAACCAGGATTTGGTGTATAGTTTCTGCCAAACAATAGCTGCAAAAAGTCAATAACAATAAATGTGCAATTTATTTAACATTAAAAGAGATCATTTTTCTGCTCTCAAAGGTAGATTTCTACAAAGTGATGGCACTAATTTTCATCTGGTTAATTATGGAGTTTTACTACTCAAATGAGAAATCGTGGTTTATGCTATCCACAAGCTCTTTGCTCCAGATGATTTTATATGATTGTCATGCTCAATCTAAAGTCTTGATTGTGCCAATAATTCATTGCGTGCAGGGTTCTTACCACTAACAGTGCACTATCATCTGTGTGCTGAGAGCGTCTGGATGGAAGGGGACACTAGGGTGGATGTGGGGAGAGATGGAGCAATGTGAGAAACACAAGTCAAATAAAAAGTAGAAAGCAAACACAAACAATAAAATGGTCTAAATGGAGGAAGAAGTTTGCCAACTATGGAAAAAGCGGTCTAGAATATGACAAAATAAAAGGGAACATTTCCTATGAAAATTGAAGAGAAATAAAACCTGTATCAGAATAAATACAGGGCATAGTAAGCAATAACAAGTCTTTATTCTCTCACAGAATACATATATTTTTTTCTAAAAAATTCAAAAGTGTTGCGTATTTGTATAGCGCAAAGTTTCTCAACCTGTTGTACTTTAAAGTGCAACATTTGCAATTAATAATAGAGGATATTTAATAAACTCCTAAAATAAATAAATGCTGTGTTGAGTTATTGTTCAAATATTTACACCTAATTTGTCAATATCTGGGATCTATATCATTGCAGGGGGTGCAAGCTACAAAAAAGGTTGAAAAACTTTAGTTTACAGGAGTAACTTAATTAACTGAAGCTTCATATATGGTAACAATGCTAGAAATAGTTTGTATATAATAAAGCCCCTACATCGACTACCCTTTGAGGTGCCCCTGGCAGAATAAAAATGTATGTTTTTTGTGCAACTGCAGAATACACAAAGTCACACCTACTTCCTTTCAGATCAGGATGCAGAGAGCTAGAGCAAAATTAACAGGGACCAGTAACACTTTGGATAAAAGTCAGAAGAGACAGCATTTACACGACTGCTTACACAATGTTATTTAAAAACATTGTAGTGTATTAGGTTTAAGTAGTTTAATTCATAAATGTGTATGAACATGGGAATTCTCTCACCTCACTTTCCTGTGGGTTCTGTTTATCATGACTCAGTGCTCTGTGCTGTAAAGTAAAAACAAAGCAGACTGCTTGAGGCTGTTAAAAACAAAAAAGTTCTAAAGAAGTTCAGTTACACCATCAGCTAGATCAGACTTTGTACTGGATGAACTACACAAATTGTGTCTGAAGTTCCAAATAGACATACTATACAAAAACATTAAGGTAGAAAAACTGTCTTGGCTAGAAGTATAACCGTAGCCTAGCAAGTTACCTTAGAAATATAACATACACAAACACAATGCCATCCATCTTAAACGTGGTCCTATTTGTTCAGATTCCAAATCTTCACATTTTAAACGAAAAGGAAATTTATGCTTACCTGATAAATTGATTTCTTCTACGATACGACGAGTCCACGGATTTCATCCTTACTTGTGGGATATTATCCTCCTGCTAACAGGAAGTGGCAAAGAGCACCACAGCAGAGCTGTATATATAGCTCCTCCCTTCCCCTCCACCCCCAGTCATTCGACCGAAGGTTTTAGGAAGAGAAAGGAAAAGCTAAAAGGTGCAGAGGTGACTGAAGTTGTAAAAATAAAATATAAAATATAATCTGTCTTAAAATGACAGAGAGGGCCGTGGACTCGTCGTATCGTAGAAGAAATCAATTTATCAGGTAAGCATAAATTTCCTTTTCTTCTCCAAGATACGACGAGTCCACTGATTTCATCCTTACTTGTGGGATACAATACCAAAGCTACAGGACACGGATGAAAGGGAGGGACAAGACAGTGACCTAAACGGAAGGCACCACTGCTTGAAGAACTTTTCTCCCAAAAACAGCCTCAGAAGAAGCAAAAGTATCAAATTCGTAAAATTTGGAAAAAGTATGAAGGGACGACCAAGTCGCAGCCTTACAGATCTGTTTAACAGATGCATCGATTTTAAAGGCCCATGTGGAAGCCACAGCCCTAGTAGAATGAGCCGTAATTCTTTCAGGAGGCTGCTGTCCAGCAGTCTCATATGCCAGGCGGATGATACTCTTCAGCCAAAAAGAAAAAGAGGTAGCCGTAGCTTTCTGACCCCTACCCTTTCCAGAATAAACAATGAATAATGAAGATGAAATCCTTAGTTGCCTGTAAGTAAAAGTTCAAGGCACGAACCACGTCTAGGTTATGTAACAGACGCTCCTTCTTAGAAGAAGGATTAGGACACAAGGAAGGCACAACAATTTCCTGATTAATATTCTTATTTGAAACAACCTTAGGAAGAAATCCAGGATTGGTACGTAAAACCACCTTATCAGAATGAAAGATAAGATAAGGCGAATCACACTAACGCTGAAAGCTAGGAAACTCTTTAAGCAGAAGAAATAGCAACTAAAAACAGAACTTTCCAAGATAACAATTTAATATCTATGGAATGCATGGGTTCAAACGGAACCCCTTGAAGAACTCGAAGAACTAAATTCAAACTCCAAGGAGGAGTAATTGGTCTAAATACAGGCTTAATTCGAGATAGAGCCTGACAAAAAGACTAAATATCTGGCATATCTGACAAACGCTTGTGAAGCAAAATCGACAAAGCAGAAATTTGTCCCTTTAAGGAACTAGCTGATAACCCTTTCTCCAATCCTTCTTGAAAAAAAAGACCGAATCCTGGGAATCCTAACCTTACTCCATGAGTAACCTTTGGATTCACACCAATAAAGATATTTACGCCATATCTTATGATAGATTTTTCTAGTAACAGGCTTTCGAGCCTGTATCAAAGTATCGATGACCGAATCAGAGAATCCTTGCTTAGATAAAATCAAGCTATCAATCTCCAAGCAGTCAGCTGCAGAGAACTTAGATTTGGATGCTGGAAAGGACCTTGAATGAGCAGGTCCTGTCTCAAAGGAAGTTTCCACGGTGGCAGAGACGACATGTCCACTAGATCCGAATACCAAGTCCTGTGTGGCCACGCAGGCGCTATCAGGATTACTAAAGCTCTCTCCTGTTTGATCCGAGCAATCACGCGTGGAAGGAGAAGAAACGATGGACACACATAAGCTAGGCTGAACGACCAAGGAACTGCCAAGGCATCTATCAGTTCAGCCTGAGGATCCCTCAACCTGGATCCGTATCTTGGAAGCTTGGCATTCTGTCGAGATGCCATCAGATCCAATTCCGGTCTGCCCCATCAGAGAATCAGAGAGGCAAACACCTCAGGGTGGAGCTGCCATTCCCCCGGATGAAAAGTCTGACAACTTAGAAAATCCGCTTCCCAGTTCTCTACTCCTGGGATGTAGATTGCCGATAGATAGAAAGAGTGGGTCTCCGCCCATCGGATTATCTTTGATACTTCTATTAACGCTAAGGACATCGCTAAGGAACTCCTTGTTCCCCCCCGATTGACTGGAATCTGATGAATTTGGCTGAAGCCAACTGAGGCCATGCCTGAAGCGCATTGAATATTGCTCTCAGTTCCAGAATATTGATTGGAAGTAGAGACTCCAACTGAGTCCAAACACCCTGAGCCTTCAGGGAATTCCAGACTGCACCCCAGCCCAGAAGGCTGGCATCCATTGTCACTATCACCCACGAGGGTCTTCGGAAACAAGTCCCCTGGGACAGATGATCCGGCGACAACCACCAAAGAAGAGAGTCTCTGGTCTCTTGGTCCAGATTTATCTGAGGAGATAAATTCGCATAATCCCCATTCCACTGTCCGAGCATGCACAGCTGCAATGGTCTGAGATGAAAGCGAGCAAATGGAATGATGTCCATTGCCGCTACCATTAATCCAATTACCTACATACACTGAGCCACTGATGGCCGAGGAATGGACTGAAGTGCTCGGCAAGTATTTAGAATCTTTGACTTTCTGACCTCCGTCAGAAATATTTTCATGTCTACTGAGTCTATCAGAGTTCCCAAGAAAGGAACCCTTGTCTGTGGAACTAGTGAACTCTTTTCTATGTTCACCTTCCAACTGTGAGTTCTCAGGGAAGACAGGACTGTGTCCGTGTGAGATTTTGTCAGATGATAATTTGACGCCTGGATTAAAATGTTGTCTAGATAAGGCGCCACTGCTATGCCTCGTGGTCTGAGAACCACCAGAAGGGACCCTAGAACCTTTGTGAAGATTCTGGGTGCTGTGGCCAACCCTAAGGGAAGAGATACGAACTGATGATGTTTGTCCAGGAAGGCAAACCTTAGAAACTGATGATGATCCTTGTTGATAGGAATATGAAGGTATGCATCCTTCAAGTCCAAGGTAGTCATATATTGACCCTCCTGGATCATTGGTAAAATTGTTTGTATAGTCTCCATCTTGAATGATGGAACTCTGAGAAATTTGTTTAGACACTTGAGATCTAAAATGGGTCTGAAAGTTCCCTCTTTTTTGGGAACCACGAAAAGATTTGAATAAAACCCCTGCCCCTGTTCCAGTTTTGGAACAGAACAGATTACTTCCATGGTAGAAAGATCTTTTACACAGCGTAAGAACGCCTCTCTTTTTATCTGGTCTGCAGATAATCGTGAAAGATGAAATCTCCCTCTTGGGAGAAAATCCTAGAATTCCAGTTGATACCCGTGGGTCACTATTTCCAGTGCCCAAGGGTCCTGAACATCTCTTGCCCAAGCCTGAGCAAAGAAAGAAAGTCTGCCCCCTACTAGATCCGGTCCCGCCCCTTCATGCTGTCTTTGTAGCAGCAGCGGGCTTCTTGGATTGTTTACCTTTATTCCAAGTCTGGTTGGATCTCCAGACTGACTTGGATTGAGCAAAATTCCCTTCCTGCTTTGTGGAGGAAGAGGAAGCAGAGGGTCCTCCTTTAAAGTTTCGAAAGGAACGAAAATTATTTTGTTTTCCCCTCATCTTAACAGATTTATCTTGAGGTAAGGCATGGCCTTTACCTCCAGTAATGTCAGAAATGATTTCCTTCAATTCAGGCCCGAATAGGGTCTTACCTTTAAAAGGAATAGCTAAAAGTTTAGATTTTGATGAAACATCAGCAGACCAAGACTTGAGCCATAACGCTCTACGCGCTAAAATGGCAAATCCTGCATTTTTCGCCGCTAATTTAGCGATTTGAAAAGCGGCATATGTAATAAAAGAATTAGCTAGCTTGAGAGCCTTAATTCTATCCAAAATATCATCTAATGGAGTCTCAACCTTCAGAGACTCTTCTAGAGCATCAAACCAAAAAGCTGCTGCAGTAGTAACTGGAACAATGCAAGCCGTAGATTGTAAAAGAAAACCCTGATGAATAAATTTCTTTAGAAGATCCTCTAACTTTTTATCCATAGGGTCTTTGAAAGCACAACTGTCCTCAATAGGTATAGTTGTACGCTTAGTCAGGGTAGATATAGCTCCCTCCACCTTAGGGACTGTTTGCCAAGAGTCCCGGATGGTGTCTGATATGGGAAACATTTTCTTAAAATTAGGAGGGGGAGAGAACGGTATGCCTGGTCTATCCCATTCCTTTTTTACAATTTCCGAAATTCTTTTAGGAACCGGAAAAACATCTGTGTAAGTAGGCACCTCTAAATATTTATCCATCTTACACAATTTCTCTGGTGGAATCACAATAGGGTCACAATCATCCAGAGTCGCTAAAACCTCCCGAAGTAACAGGCGGAGGTGTTCAAGCTTAAATTTAAAGGACATGACGTCCGAATCTGTCTGAGGTAACATTTCTTGAGTCTGAAAGTTCTCCCTCAGCAATTCCCTGGCCCCCAACTCTGTGAGGGTACATCGGAAATAGCCAATAAAGCATCAGAGGATTCAGTATTCACATTAATACCTGACCTACTGCGTTTACCCTGTAACACTGGTAATTTAGATAATACCTCAGTAAGGGTAGTTGACATAACTGCAGCCATCTCCTGCAGAGTAAAATAATTAGATGCACTAGAAGTACTTGGCGTTACTTGTGTGGGAGTTAAAGGTTGTGACACTTGGGGAGAATTGGATGGCATATCCTGATTCTCTTCAGACTGAGAATTATCCTTAGGCACACTTTCTTGACCTAAAATATGCTTTTTACAATGTAAGGCCCTTTCAGTACAAGAGGTACACAATGTAAGCGGGGGTTCCACAATGGCTTCTAAACACATAGAACAATGAGATTCCTCAATGTCAGACATGTTGAACAGACTAGCAATAACCACAATAGTCGTTAAACACTTTACTTATTGCTTTAAACAAAATTTTGAGAAACGTGTACTGCGCCTTTAAGAGATAAAAAAGCACACACATTTTCCAAAACTGCTCAAAAAATGTTAATTTGCTCCAAAAATTAATTAATTGGCTCCAAAAATTATTGCACCCCACGAGTAAGGGGAGAAATTAACCTCTAAAAGGAACGTAAGTCACAAATATGTTAAATTTTGAAAAAATTATCCCCTGCACCTCTGTGGCGCCTACCTGCCCCCAGGGTACTTCAAAATGACTCGCCAACGATCCGGATAATAGGACCCCTGTCTAGGATCAACCGGAGCTAATGCTTGTTGCTTCACAGCCAGAGGAAAGTGCGCATCTGAGCGCTCGAAAATAAGGCCCCACCCATCAAGTCCGATGATCAAGTAGGCCTAAAACAACCGAATGGTGAAGCGGTTTCAAGAAAAAAAACAAGTGGAACTTATTTAACCCCAATAAAACACCAAAATTGTCAAACTGTTCATTTTGCAATAAAAACCGTTAAACAATTCCTGCCTCTCCCAGTGTCTCTTATAATGCTTAAGCCCATTATAATGATTGCCCAATATTTGTCAACTGATAATTTAAGCAGAGGTCTCCCAGTAACACCCCTCTGTTTAACAGGTCTACTGCTTACCCCTTCCCTTGTAGGGAAATAAATGCCAGCCAGTTCTGATATATCAAGTCTCCTCAGAAATAAAGGGCTGCACATACCTCAATGCTGCTTGTAGCATGAATCGTTCTCCACAATGAAGATGTCTCTTGTATTACCTTCAGAAGCTCTGTGGAAACAAACATGGATCTTAGTTACATCTGCTAAGATCATTAACCTCAGGGCAGAAATCTTCTCCATATCCCCCTGAGGAAAATAGTACTCACCGGTACCATTTAAAAATAAACTTCTTGATTGAAGAAACTAAAACTAACACCTCACTTTACCTCTTCCTAGTATAACACAGGCAAATAGAATGACTGGGGGTGGAGGGGAAGGGAGGAGCTATATATACAGCTCTGCTGTGGTGCTCTTTGCCACTTCCTGTTAGCAGGAGGATAATATCCCACAAGTAAGGATTAAATCCGTGGACTCGTCGTATCTTGTAGAAGAAAGCATATTCATGAAAAATGTGCACGTTGCTTCACTCACATTTAAGAGTATCTAGAAACTCTTAGAAATGCTCAGCCTACTCAACTTATCCTAATAAGCAAGCACCTTCCTCGTTCCACAGCACTAGTGTATGACACAAGAAAGAACGGAATTATTTAGAGAAAAACAAATATGTATACTTAACTGATAAATTTAATTTCTTTTAAGGTGGTGAGAATCCCTGATCCATTACCCCTGGGAATTATACTCCTGACCACTAGGAGGAGACGAAGATCATTTAAAACCCCTCCCACCTTACTGGAAACTAGTCTGATGTATAGCCAAGTCAGAAAAGACAATGACAGGAAAAGAAAACAAGAGCAATACAAAAAGAAGCATGGAAAAAAAGGAGGTGCATACTCAAAATGCTATCAAGACTATCACCACCATTAAAAATAAATTAACTTATCAGGCAAGCAAAAATTATATTTCCATTCATAAAAGCAGTGACAGGACACAATCCATTACTCCTGGGAACTAATACCCAAGCTGTGGAGTCCACAAGTAATCTGGGCGGGACCAGACATATTATTCCAATTAGACTGGATGGTTAGTTTTGTTTAATTCATTTTTTAATGCAGAAAAACATATATACAATAATATTTAATAATATTTAATTATGAAAGACATTTTGTTAATAGAAGTAAATTGGAAAGAAGTTTAAAAATGCATGCTCTACCTGAATCATGAAAGTTTAATTTCGACTTGAGTGTCCCTTTAAAGGCCCATGAAGTAGCAAACTGATCAGGTAAAAAAAGGCAGGAATTCACTTAGGAGACTGATCCTCCTCCAATTAAGCAATGTGAATCAAAAGCTTTAACCAAGAGGCTAACGGAAGGGCAAAAGCCATCTAACCCAGGAACCAGAAAAAAAAAGAAAGCTAGAAGATTGTCTAGAATCCTAATAACCTGCAAATAAATCTTCAAAGCTCTGATCACATACAAATTACGGAGAAGTCTGTTCTTAAAATTCTTTGCAGAAGGACAAAAAAAAAAAAAAAAAAAAAAAAATCTCACGATTGAAGTTAACAGAAGAAACCACCTTGGGCAAAAATAAAACCTAGTTTAAAAAACTGTTATCCTGAAGAAAAACAAGATAAGGATGCTCATAACAAAGAGCAGACAAATCTGAAATTACTTTAGCAGTAGAAATAGCTAAATGAAACAAAACCTTCCAGGGCAAAAGCTGAATATCCAAAACATGCATAGGATTCAAAAGGAGGAACCTGCTAAACTCTTAAAAACCAAATTCAAGATTCCATGGAGGAGAAACTGGTTTAAACATAGGCGTAATCCTAACTAAGGCCTGGAATAAATTCAGAATATCCAGAAAAGTAGTAATCTTTTTGTGAAACAAAAACAGAAAGGGAAGAGATATGGCTCTTAAAAGAGCTAGCAGATAAACCTGTATCAAAACCATCCAGAAGAAATAGAAGAATTCTATGCATTCTAAAAGAGAGCCAACTGAACCTATGTTCCACATACTAGGAAATAAACGCCTTCCAACAGCTTGTGAAAAACATAATTTATACTTAAAAAAAAAAAAAGAAGATTCCACAAAATAAGTGCAATCATGATTGCACTTATTTTGTGGAATCTTCTTTCTTTTTGCTTTTTCTAAATATGTTTTTCTAGGTTGCACTATAGCGTTTATTACTATTATTCTAGGTGAGCTTTACTAAAAAAACCCTGTTTTATAATTTATACTTACCTGATAAATTTATTTCTCTTGTAGTGTGTTCAGTCCACGGGTCATCCATTACTTATGGGATATATTCTCCTTCCCAACAGGAAGTTGCAAGAGGATCACCCAAGCAGAGCTGCTATATAGCTCCTCCCCTCACATGTCATATCCAGTCATTCGACCGAAACAAGACGAGAAAGGAGAAACTATAGGGTGCAGTGGTGACTGGAGCTTTAATTAAAATTTAGAACTGCCTCAAAAAAAGACAGGGCGGGCCGTGGACTGAATACACTACAAGAGAAATAAATTTATCAGGTAAGCATAAATTATGTTTTCTCTTGTTAAGTGTGTTCAGTCCACGGGTCATCCATTACTTATGGGATGCCAATACGAAAGCTAAAGTACACGGATGATGGGAGGGACAAGGCAGGAACATTAAACAGAAGGAACCACTGCCTGTAGAACCTTTCTCCCAAAAACAGCCTCAGAAGAAGCAAAAGTGTCAAATTTGTAAAACTTTGAAAAGGTATGAAGTGAAGACCAAGTTGCAGCCTTGCAAATCTGTTCAACAGAGGCCTCATTCTTAAAGGCCCAGGTGGAAGCCACAGCTCTAGTGGAATGAGCTGTAATTCTTTCAGGAGGCTGCTGTCCAGCAGTCTCATAGGCTAAACGTATTATGCTACGAAGCCAAAAAGAGAGAGAGGTGGCCGAAGCCTTTTGACCTCTCCTCTTACCGGAATAAACGACAAACAGAGAAGAAGTTTGCTGAAAATCTTTAGTTGCCTGTAAGTAGAACTTCAGGGCACGGACTACGTCCAGATTATGCAAAAGACGTTCCTTCTTTGAAGAAGGATTAGGACATAATGATGGAACAACAATCTCTTGATTGATATTCCAGTTAGAAACAACCTTAGGTAAAAACCCAGGTTTAGTACGCAGAACTACCTTGTCTGAATGAAAAATCAGATAAGGAGAATCGCAATGTAAGGCAGATAACTCAGAGACTCTTCGAGCCGAGGAAATAGCCATCAAAAACAGAACTTTCCAAGATAAAAGCTTAATATCAATGGAATGAAGGGGTTCAAACGGAACACCTTGAAGAACTTTAAGAACCAAGTTTAAGCTCCACGGAGGAGCAACAGTTTTAAACACAGGCTTAATCCTAGCCAAAGCCTGACAAAAAGCCTGGACGTCTGGATTCTCTGCCAGACGTTTGTGTAAAAGAATAGACAGAGCAGAAATCTGTCCCTTTAACGAACTAGCGGATAAACCCTTTTCTAAACCTTCTTGTAGAAAAGCCAATATCCTAGGAATCCTAACCTTACTCCATGAGTAACTCTTGGATTCACACCAATATGAATATTTACGCCATATCTTATGGTAAATTTTTCTGGTAACAGGTTTCCGAGCCTGTATTAATGTATCAATAACCGACTCCGAAAAACCACGCTTTGATAGAATCAAGCGTTCAATCTCCATGCAGTCAGCCTCAGAGAAATTAGGCTTGGATGGTTGAAAGGACCCTGAATTAGAAGGTCCTGCCTCAGAGGCAGAGACCATGGTTGACAGGACGACATGTCCACTAGGTCTGCATACCAGGTCCTGCGTGGCCACGCAGGCGCTATCAGAATCACCGATGCTCTCTCCTGTTTGATCCTGGCAATCAGTCGAGGTAGCAACGGAAATGGTGGAAACACATAAGCCATGTTAAAAACCCAAGGGGCTGCTAGTGCATCTACCAGCACCGCTCCCGGGTCCCTGGACCTGGATCCGTAACAAGGAAGCTTGGCGTTCTGGCGAGATGCCATGAGATTCAGCTCCGGTTCACCCCAACAAAGAATCAGTTGAGCAAACACCTCCTGGTGAAGTTCCCACTCCCCCGGATGAAAGGTCTGGCGACTTAGACTCTGCCCAGCGAATTATCTTCGAGACTTCCAACATCGCTAGGGAACTCCTGGTTCCCCCTTGATGATTGATGTAAGCCACAGTCGTGATGTTGTCCGACTGAAATCTGATGAACCTCAGTGTTGCTAACTGAGGCCAAGCTAGAAGAGCATTGAATATTGCTCTTAATTCCAGAATGTTTATTGGGAGGAGTTTCTACTCCTGAGTCCACGATCCCTGAGCCTTCAGGGAGTTCCAGACTGCACCCCAGCCTAGTAGGCTGGCATCTGTTGTTACAATCGTCCAATCTGGTCTGCGAAAAGTCATTCCTTTGGACAGATGAACCCGCGACAACCACCAGAGAAGAGAATCTCTGGCCTCCTGGTCCAGATTTATTAAATGGGACAGATCCGAGTAATCCCCATTCCACTGACTTAGCATGCATAGTTGCAGCGGTCTGAGATGCAGGCGCGCAAATGGCACTATGTCCATTGCCGCGACCATTAAGCCGATTACTTCCATGCACTGAGCTACTGATGGGCTTGGAATGGAATGAAGGACACGGCAAGCATTTAAGATTTTTGATAACCTGGACTCCGTCAGGTAAATCTTCATCTCTACAGAATCTATAAGAGTCCCTAGAAAGGGAACCCTTGTGAGTGGTAACAGAGAACTCTTTTCCATGTTCACTTTCCACCCATGTGACCTGCTAGAACTATCTCTGTATGAGACTTTGCATTTTGAAAACTTGACGCTTGTATCAGAATGTCGTCTAGGTACGGAGCCACCGCTATGCCTCGCGGTCTTAGTACCGCTAGAAGCGAGCCCAGAACCTTTGTAATAATTCTCGGGGCCGTAGCCAACCCGAAGGGAAGAGCTACAAACTGGTAATGCCTGTCTAGAAAGGCAAACCTTAGGTACCGATAATGATCTTTGTGAATCGGTATGTGAAGGTAGGCATCCTTTAAGTCCACTGTGGTCATATACTGACCCTCTTGGATCATGGGTAGGATGGTTCGAATAGTTTCCATCTTGAACGATGGAACCCTTAGGAATTTGTTTAAGATCTTCAGGTCCAAGATTGGCCTGAAGGTTCCCTCTTTTTTGGGAACCACAAACAGATTTGAGTAAAAACCTTGCCCTTGTTCCGTCCGCGGAACCGGGTGGATCACTCCCATTACTAAGAGGTCTTGTACACATCGTAGAAATGCCTCTTTCTTTATTCGGTTTGTTGATAACCTTGACAGATGAAATCTCCCTTGTGGAGGAAAAGTTTTGAAGTCCAGAAGGTATCCCTGAGATATGATCTCCAACGCCCAGGGATCCTGGACATCTCTTGCCCAAGCCTGGGCGAAGAGAGAAAGTCTGCCCCCCACTAGATCCGTTTCCGGATAGGGGGCCCTTTCTTCATGCTGTCTTAGGGGCAGAAGCAGGTTTTCTGGCCTGCTTGCCCTTGTTCCAGGACTGGTTGCCTTTCCAACCCTGTCTGTAACGATTAGCAGTCCCTTCCTGTTTTGGAGCGGAGGAAGTTGATGCTGCTCATGCCTTGAAATTACGAAAGGCACGAAAATTAGACTGTTTGGCCTTTGATTTGGCCCTGTCCTGAGGGTGTGACCCTTACCTCTAGTAATGTCAGCAATAATTTCTTTCAAACCGGGCACGAATAAGGTTTGCCCTTTGAAAGGAATATTAAGCAATTTAGATTTAGAAGTGACATCTGCTGACCAGGATTTAAGCCATAGCGCTCAGCGCGCCTGGATGGCGAATCCGGAGTTCTTAGCCGTTAGTTTGGTTAAATGCACAACGGCATCCGAAATAAATGCATTAGCTAGCTTAAGGGCTCTAAGCTTGCTCATAATCTCATCCAATGGTGCTGTGCGAATAGCCTCTTCCAGAGACTCAAATCAGAATGCCGCTGCAGCAGTGACGGGCGCAATGCATGCAAGGGGCTGTAATATAAAACCTTGTTGAACAAACATTTTCTTAAGGTAACCTTCTAATTTTTTATCCATTGGATCTGAGAAAGCACAGCTATCCTCCACCGGGATAGTGGTACGCTTGGCTAAAGTAGAAACTGCTTCCTCCACCTTAGGGACCGTCTGCCATAAGTCTCGTGTGGTGGCGTCTATTGGAAACATTTTTCTAAATATCGGAGGAGGGGAAAAGGGCACACCGGGTCTATCCCACTCCTTGCTAATAATCTCTGTAAGCCTTTTAGGTATAGGAAAAACGTCAGTACACACCGGCACCGCATAGTATTTATCCAGCCTACATAATTTCTCTGGGATTGCAACCGTGTCACAATCATTCAGAGCCGCTAACACCTCCCCTAGCAATACACGGAGGTTCTCAAGCTTGAATTTAAAATTTGAAATTTCTGAATCCGGTCTCCCCGGATCAGATCCGTCACCCACAGAATGAAGCTCTCCGTCCTCATGTTCTGCAAATTGTGACGCAGTATCGGACATAGCTCTCGTATCATCGGCGCGCTCTGTCCTTAACCCAGAGCTATCACGCTTGCCTCTTAACTCAGGCAAATTAGATAATACCTCTTTCATAACATTAGCCATATCATGCAAAGTGATTTGTAAGGGCCTTGATGTACTTGGCGCCACAATCTCACGCGCCTCCTGAGCGGGAGGCGAAGGTACTGACACGTGAGGAGAGTTAGACGGCATAACTTCCCCCTCGTTGTCTGGTGATAATTTCTTTACCGGTAAAGACTGACTTTTATTTAAAGTAACATCAATACAATTGGTACACATATTTCTATTGGGCTCCACATTGGCTTTTAAACATACTGAACAAGTAGATTCATCTGTATCAGACATGTTTAAACAGACTAGCAATGAAGGCTAGCAAGCTTGGAAAAAACTTTCAATAAATTTACAAGCAATAGAAAAAAAAAAAAAACTGCCACAGTTGAAATAACAATGAACTAATTCAGTTATAACCAACAAATTTAACAGTAAATGAATGAATTTAGCAGAGGATTGCACCCACTAGCAAACGGATGATTAACCCCTCAATACCCAAAAAACGCATAATCAATTTCAGATTTAACGCTTTTATCACAGTCAAACACACTGTCACAGGTCTGCTGTGACTGATTACCTCCCTCAAAAATGAATTTTGAAGACCCCTGAGCTCTCTGGAGACGTCCTGGATCAAGGAGGAAGAAGCAGGAAGACTGTGCTAGAATTTTAACTGCGCAACAAGGCGCTAAAAAAAGGCCCCTCCCACTCATATTACAACAGTGGGAGACCTGTTACAACGGTTTCTATGCAGAAATAAACGTACTTTGGTGATAAATCTTTTTGGGCATGATTTTTTTCCATATGGCTAACCTCACAAAACGAATAACATGCCAGTAAACGTTTTAAAAACAACTTTTCCAGTGTTATGCAAAGTTATCATTAAGCCTGCTACCAGTCGCTTCTACTGCAGTTAAGGCTCATACATTTATTTCAGTATAACAGTATTTTCTCAGTCAAATTCTAGTCCCTAGAAAATAACTCAACTGCGCATACATTTATCAGCCTGATACCAGTCGCTACTACTGCATTAAAGGCTGTACTTACATCATATGGGTAACAGCAGTGTTTTCTTAGTCAATTCCATTCCTAGAAAAAATTATACTGCACATACCTCATTTGCGGGGGATCCCGCATGCTATTCCCTTTTCTGAAGTTACCCCACTCCTCAGAATGTGCGAGAACAGCCAGTGGATCTTAGTTACGTCTGCTAAGATCATAGAAAATGCAGGCAGATTTTCTTCTTCTAAATACTGCCTGAGAGAAAAAAACAGCACACTCCGGTGCCATTTTAAAATAATAAACTTTTGATTGAAGAATAATTAAGTAAAAAACTCCTATCTCCTCTCACAACCTCCTGCGTTGAGACTTGCAAGAGAATGACTGGATATGACATGTGAGGGGAGGAGCTATATAGCAGCTCTGCTTGGGTGATCCTCTTGCAACTTCCTGTTGGGAAGGAGAATATATCCCATAAGTAATGGATGACCCGTGGACTGAACACACTTAACAAGAGAAAAAAAACTACCTTGTTACAGGTTTATGGGCCTGAATTAAAACTTTTATAACAGTAACAGAAAAACCTATCTGGCTTAAAACCAAGTGTTCAATTTCCAAACCATCAAGTTTAATATCTTAGATCCTGATGAAAAAATGGATCTTGAAACAGAAAGGTTGAGACACAGAGGAAAAGGCCAAGAAAGACAACTGGACATATGTACTAGAACTATCAACTAAATCCTACAAAACCAAGCTGGAGCAATCAGGATTACTGATGTTGCCTCCTGCTTGATCCAAGCTATTACCCTTGGTAAGAGAACAAGAGGTGAAAAAAATTTAGGCCGACAAACTACTGAAGCTTCCATAAACTGTGCCTGAGGATCCCTGGACCTCTCAAAAAACTTGGGGAGCTAGACGTTCAAACTATAAGCCATCAGATCTACTTCCAGAAGACCCAACAGGTCTAAAATCTGACTGAAGACTTCCAGATGGAGAGACTATTCCCTAGATGAAGGGATTGCTCTCTGCCCACGCCAGAATTCGGGAGACCTCTCTCATTGCCAGGGAACTGCGGGTTCCCCCTTGATCATTGATGAAAGCCACTGCTCTGACATTGTCTGACTGGAAATGCAGATAAATCTCTCTTTTCAGTAAAGGCCAGAACAGAAGGGCCCTTAAAAATTGCACAGAGTTCCAATATATATATATATATATATATGAACAACCTCATCACTCTAAGTAACCAAATTCCCTGTGTTTTCTGGGACCCCCAGACTGCACCCCAAACTGAAAAACCTGCATCTGTCGAGATCACAGTCCAATTTGGATGGTAAAAGGATGCCTTCAGAACAATGGACTGATCCCCCCAAGAAAAAAGAATAGACATATTATATCAAACAAAGCTGAAGAGGTCTCATGTGAAACCAAACAAAAGGATTTGCATCTGAGGCTGACAATCCTCAGACAAAGAGCTGCAGAAGGAGAAGGAACTGAAGATTTGCACAAGCTGAGAGAAACTTCCTCCTTATCTGATCTGTCAAAGAAAGAGTCATGGAGACTAAGATGATTATTACACCCAGAAAAATAATACTGGACTGAGGGGACAGAGAGCAAAGGCAAGGACAAGACTAGCTTTCAGTAAGTTGGGAGGGGTTTTAAGGGTTCTGGAAATTTGGGATATTTGCCTCCTCCTAGTGGTCAGGAGTATAATTCCCAGGAGTAATGGTTCATGGAACTCTCACCACATTTGTAAAAGAAAGAGTGAATACAGTTACAAAAATGATCCAAAGAAAAACATCCTGTGCAGAAGTACTAAAATTGCATGATTTCATTCTCATTAATATAGCATCTGTGCCGAAGCTGAACAATATGAATACACCTAAGAGAGGTCCATTAAGTCTTTTAACATAGAAAATATTTACATATAACTTAACTTTGAGCATGTGTGCAGTTGCTAAACTTTTATATGTTTGACCAATAAAAACCGTCCAGCAAGGGTTAAACAGAGTTGTTCATGTGAAAATTACATGCTAAAGTATAAGCACATGTACATTGTCACTATAATGGCCCTTTAACCAAGACGCACAATACATACATGCTCCTCCTACCCCTGTCCAGACATAGTTAAAAATAATTTGAAAAAAAAACATAAGTTATGCTTACCTGATAATTTCATTTCCATTGAGGGGAGGAGAGTTCACGGCTTCATTCATTACTGTTGGGAATTAAGAACCTGGTCACCAGGAGGAGGCAAAGACACCCCAGCCAAAGGCTTAAATACCTCCCTCACCTCCCTCATCCCCAGTCATTCTGCTGAGGGAATAAGGAACAGTAGGAGAAATATCAGGGTATAAATGGCGCCAGAAGATAAATGAAATTTAGGTCCGCCCATCGGAGATAAGGGCGGGAGTTGTGGACTCTCCTCCACTCGATGGAAAATAAATCATCAGGTAAGCATAATTTATGTTTTCCATCTAAAGAGGAGGAGAGTCCACGGCTTCATTCATACTGTTGGGAACATATACCCAAGCTCTAGAGGACACTGAATGAAACCGGGAAGGAAAAGGTGGACCCTAATCTGAGGGCAACACAGCCTGCAAACCCTCTCTCCCAAAAACAGCTTCCGCAGAAGCAAAAACGTCAAATTTGTAAAACCAGGACCAGGCAGCCGCATTACAAATTTGCTCCATAGAGGCCTCATTCTTGAAGGCCCAAGAAGAAGCCACAGCTCTAGTCGAATAACCCGTGATCCTCTGAGGAGGCTTATGTCCCGCTGTCTCATAGGCCAAGCGAATCAAGCTCCTCAACTAAAAGGACAAAGCAGTAGAAGAGGCTTTCTGCCCCTTACGCTTCCCTGAATACACCACAAAAGGAGATGTAGACTGTCTGAAATCCTTCGTAGCCTGAAGACAGAATTTCAGAGCACGAACCACATCCAGATTATGAAGTAACCTCTCCTTAGGAGGAGGAGGAGGAGGATTAGGACACAAAGAAGGAACCACTATTTCCTGATTGATGTTACGGTTAGACACCAGCTTGGAAAGAAACCCCAAACCACAGCCTTATCCGCATGAAAAACCAGATAAGGCAGCTCATATTGCAAGGCAGCCAGTTTAGATACTCTGTGTGCCGATGCAATGGCCAACAGGAAGAGAACCTTCAAGGACAGAATCTTAATGTCAATGGAATGCATAGGTTCAAACGGAACTCTCTGCAAAACCTTAAGGACCAAGTTTTTTTTTTAAAAAACATTTTTTTATTTGTGCATTAGAAGAGGAAACAAACAAATGTTGTAAAAGGAATGGCAGCATTTTCATAGTATACAATTCAAATATATGTACAGAAGAAAAAAAATAAGCTGATTGTTAAAAAAGTAGATACCTGAAACCTCTATTTTTATATTTAGGGGTGGTTATGATGAATAACTAATTAAGGGGCCTCATATGGGCCTTTATATTAAGGGAGCTCAGCGGACAAGAGCCGCTTTGAGTTAAGGGGGGGAAGGGGAGCCTTCTATGGTTACCATAGGGGAAATTGTGCTGGAAGAAATAAATAGAGGATATATAGCAAGGGTATAGGGGTAGGGGTGCCTAATCAAGTTTACTAGCCTAGGAACAGTTCCAGGTTATATTATAAATACATAATAGGTTGTTAGCCTAGAAATGCCTTCTGTAATAGAATTAGATATGGGGAAAGTTAATACCCGTTGAGCTATAGGGGTTGAGCCAAATGCAGAGTTGTTGTCCTAAAGCAGTAAACTGCTGGAGGGTGATCGCTAATATATTTAATGTGAAGGACCAAGTTTAAGCTCCATGGGGGAGCAGACTGTCTAAAGACAGGCCTGATTCTAGACAGAGTCTGAACAAAGGATTGGACGTCAGGGAGCTCAGCGAGTCTCCTATGCAACAAGACTGACAATGCCGAAATCTGTCACTTTAAGGAACTAGTAGCAAGACTCTTCTCCAAACCATCTTGGAGAAAGGACAAAATCCTGGATACCTTCATCTTATGCCAAGGATATTCATGCTTCTCACACCAGGACAAGTAAGTCCTCCACACCTTATGGTAGATGCGATAAGTGACTGGCTTCCTTGCCTGAATGAGTGTATCAATCAACCTTTCCAAAAAGCCTCTCTTGGCCAAGACTAGGCGTTTAATCTTCATGCAGTCAGCCTCAGGAAATCTAGATTTTGATGCTGAAAGGGGCCCTGTTCCAGCAGATCCCTGCGACAGGGTAACCTCCACGGCGAAGAGGATGACATCCCCACCAGATCCGCAAACCACGTCCTCCGCATCCACGATGGAGCAATCAGAATAGTCGAAGCTCGCTCCTGTTTGATGCGTGCCACTACACGAGATAGAAGTGGTAACGGTAGAAAAATGTAAGCTAGGCTGAACCCCCAAGGCACCGCTAAGGCATCTATTAGCTTTACCTGGGGGATCCCTGGACCTCAACCCGTATCGGGGTAGCTTGCAATTGAGTCTGGATGCCATGAGGTTTATCTCCGGTGTTCCCCACCTGAGACAAATCTCTGCAAACACTTCGGGGTGAAGAGACCATTCCTCCGGATGGAAGGATTGCCTGCTGAGAAAGTCTGCTTCCAGTTGTCCACACCTGGAATGTGAATCGATGAGAGCGAGCAGCTGTGCGACTCCGTCCACTCCAAGATGCCAGACACCTCCCTCATCGCTAGGGAGCTCCTCGTACCCCCCTGGTGGTTGATATAAGCCACCAAGGTAATGTTGTCAGTGTGGAATCTGAACAACCCCAGAAGAAGCCATGCCTTCAGAGCATTGTAAATTGCTCGGAGTTCCAGAACATTTATCGGAAGGAGAGACTCCTCACGGGACCATTTTCCTTGTGCCATCCTGGCACCCCAAACAGCTCCCCATCCTGCCAGACTCGCGTCCGTGGTCACAATCTCCCAGGACGGTCTCAAGAAGGATGTTACCATCGACAGTTGCTCCGGAAGGATCCACCACGAGAGGGAGATCCGAGACCGAGCATCCATAGATATCTGCTGTGATAGATCTGAATGATCGCCGTTCCACTGTCTCAACATGCACAATTGAAGAGGTCTGAGATGGAACCTGGCGAATGGAATGACGTCTATGCTAGAAACCATGAGTCTGATCACCTCAATACACTGAGCCACCGAAGGGCTTGAGGAGTACTGAAGGGCAAGACAAGAGGACGCAAAATTCCTGCGTCGATCTGTGAGAACATTCTTTATGGACATAGAGTCTATTATCATACCCAGAAATTCCACCCTGTTGTGGGAATCAGAGAACTATTTCCTGAATTGATCTTCCAACCGTGAGATTGGAGCAAAAGAAGAAGAGCCCTCTAATGATCCTCTGCGAGTGACGGTGCCTGGATTAGGATGTCGGCCAGATAGGGCGCCACAGCAAGGCCTCTGGCTCTGGCCACCGCCAGTAGCGCCCCCCTCTTCGTGAAGACTCTCGGGCCGTCACCAGGCCAAAGGGAAGGGCCACAAACTGGAAGTGTTGGTCCAGAAACGCAAATCTCAAGAACTCGAAGTGGTCCCTGTGGATTGGCACATGAAGGTAAGCGTCCTTCAAGTCTATGGTTGTCATGTACTGTCCCTCTTGAACTAGGGGCAGAATAGATCTGATCGTTTCCATTTTGAACGATGGAACACTCAGAAACTTGTTTAAACACTTTAGGTCCAGAATGGGGCAGAACGTGCCCTTCTTCTTGGAACCACAAAAAGATTTGAATAGTACCCTAGACCCCTTTCTGCTCGGGGTACTGGTACGATGACACCTAGAGAGGAGAGGACTCTCACACATTCTAGAAAGGCTTCTCTCTTTTCCGGTCTTTAAGACGGGTTTGATAAGAGTAGCCTGTAGCCCTGGGCGACAACGTCCAGAATCCAAGGATCCTGAACGTCCTGCAACCATGCTTCTAAAAAGAGGGATAATCTGCCCCCTACTTAGTCCAGAGACCTGTCGGAGGCAGCCCCTTCATGCCGATTTTGTCTCGGGGGACTTCTTGCTCTGCTTAGACTTGTTCCAAGAATGAGTCGTTTTCCAAGTTCCCTTGACTGGTCCGCTTTGCGGCGGGCCGCTGGTACTGGGCCTTGTCCACACGAAAGGGACGAAAAGTAGATCCTTTAGGCTTAGCCTTCTTATCCTGCTGTTTGAAAGCTCCCTTGCCTCCCGTAACTGTGGATATGATCGAATCGAATCCTGGACCGAACAGAATCTTTCCTTGAAAAGGCAGGGACAACAGCCTCGACTTAGAGGTCATGTCCGCAGACCAAGACTTTAGCCACCAAGCCCTGCGAGCTAAAACGGAAAAACCTGACACCTAAGCGTTCAGGTGAATAATTTGCATCACATATGAAAGAATTGGTGATCTTCAGTGCCTTAATCTTGTCCTGTATCTCGTTGATGGAAGTCTCCCCCTCGACCATTTCACACAGGGATTCACACCAATATGTCGCAGCTCCGGCGACTGCGGCTACAGCCGCTGCTGGCTGAAAAACAAACTGTGTGTTGAAACATCTTTCATAACATGTTTTCCAACTTTTTATCCATGGGCTCTTTGAACGATGAACTATCCTCGAGCGAGTGTGGAGATAGCACAAATTTTCTATCCTAAACCTAAAGTCAGGCTCCTCCACAGCCGGAGGTTTAGATGACACCGACTACGACCCAGAAGGGGCCGCCTCTGAAGAGTCGGAGTGGGCCTCAAAATCGTATAACGCCTCTGTGATTTCCACAGGTATAGACAACCCCTGGGTTGGGCCGCCATGATACGCCCTACGCTTGCGCATAGCAGAACGTGGTAGGGCATGGATCACATTCGATACCAACGTTTGCAGTTGATAAGCAAAATCTGACGGCAAACAAATCTCTCCCGCAGGAGTAATGGTTGGACCCTGGGGCGCTGCATGTGCAATAGGAGACGGATGCAGGGAACGCACCTAACAGGACGGGGACCCCTCAGAGGTGGCTGCTCAGTAGTACTAGACATCCGTTTGTTCTTAGATGCCGTAACTTTATTAAGGCATGTGGAACATAGTTGAGCAGGCTGATCTACCAGAACCTCCTCACAATAAACAAAGGAATGAGACCTAGTTAAAGAGGGTGAGCCCTCCAACGCGTCAAAGTCCTCCATAGCTTGCGCTGTTATTAAGGACTAGATCAACTTAATAAAGAGGCACCTTTATACCTCCAACGGCCAGGGCACTCACCACCTCCTATGACCCGGACTACAGAAACCGTCTCGTCTCCTGCGCTGTTGATCAACAGAGGAAGATAGATAGCCACACCCAGTCACATGGAATGCCCGGCAGGAACCGCCCCTGCCTAAGGAGAAAATGCGCCAAAAAAGGCCGCGCCATACTCCCATAACTCACCTGAAAGTTCCACACAGTGCCAGAGCCTCATCTCGCACATAACGCAGCAATGGCAAAAACAATATAATGTATAACCCCCGCCCCCCTATTCAATAATCTCCTTTCCAGGAATATTAACCTTTGATTCTTTAAAGATAAAAGGCGTCACACTGTGACCCTGTCTTCCGTGTTATCATTTAATAAAAATGAAACAATCTTAACAGAATCTACGCTGTGGAACAGGAACATGGCCCTTCAAGTGTGACAGGTTAGTAGCCTCGCTCCTGACATAGACTTGAGTGTAAAAAGCAGGCAGCGAGACTCGTCAACACTGATTGCTGGTGGAGCTGTTAATATGAGGCGGGATGGTTTCGCAGAAAGACTCTCCCTGCATTATCGGACTCTAACTTTCACCCAGGCTCTCACTGAGAGGCTGACAGGACTACTTAAAATTCCAGTCCCATTCCGAAGTGTACTACCCTCCATAAGAGACTACTCCGATCTTCGGCACTTCTCTGCCGTCCTCCTGTGACGAAAGGCAAACAATGACTGGGGGATGAGGGAGGTGGGGGAGGTATTTAAGCCTTTGGCTGGGGTGTATTTGCCTCCTCCTGGTTGCCAGGTTCTTAATTCCCAACAGTAATGAATGAAGCCGTGGACTCGTCCCCTTTAGATAGAAATATGTACAGAGGCATAACTAGAAATTTCAGACCCTGGTGCAAGAATCCAGGAAGACCCCCCTGCCCCCTCAACGGTACGGTGTGAGGCTGGTGGTCGTTACCACACATTACTATCTATCTATATATATCTATATATATCTATCTATCTATCTATCTATATCTATCTATGTGTATATATAAATCAGTAGAGGATTGCACTCCAAGCAAACAAATGATTCAATGCCCTGGGTGCAGCAAAGCAGGCAAATAAACATGTAGAAGAAAGCACACTCCAAGGGATCCTTAACCATGCACTTTTTTGGTCTGAGGACGGACTATATTTGTCCTTGGAGTGCGCTTTCTTCAACATGTTTTTATATACATATCTCTCTCTCTCTCTCTCTCTCTCTCTCTCTCTCTCTCTCTCTCTCTCTCTCTATATATATATATATATATATAAATATATATATATATATATTTCTCTTGTTAAGTGTATCCAGTCCACGGATCATCCATTACTTGTGGGATATTCTCTTTCCCAACAGGAAGTTGCAAGAGGATCACCCACAGCAGAGCTGCTACATAGCTCCTCCCCTAACTGTCATATCCAGTCATTCTCTTGCAAGCCTCAACCAAGATGGAGGTCGTAAGAGGAGTGTGGTGTTTTATACTTAGTTTATTCTTCAATCAAAAGTTTGTTATTTTTAAATGGTGCCGGAGTGTACTGTTTATCTCAGGCAGTATTTAGAAGAAGAATCTGCCTGCGTTTTCTATGATCTTAGCAGAAGTAACTAAGATCCATGGCTGTTCTCACATATTCTGAGGAGTGAGGTAACTTCAGAGAGGGAATGGCATGCAGGTTTTCCTGCAATAAGGTATGTGCAGTTAATATTTTTCTAGGGATGGAATTTGCTAGAAAATGCTGCTGATACCAAAGAAATGTAAGTAAAGCCTTAAATGCAGTGATAGCGACTGGTATCAGGCTTATTAATAGAGATACATACTCTTATAAAAATGTAATATAAAACGTTTGCTGGCATGTTTAATCGTTTTTATATGTATTTGGTGATAAAACTTATTGGGGCCTAGTTTTTTTCCACATGGCTGGCTTGAATTCTGCCTAGAAACAGTTTCCTTAGGCTTTCCACTGTTGCAATATGAGTGGGAAGGGCCTATTTTAGTGCTTTTCTGTGCAGCTAAAAATACTGACAGAGACATCCAGCTTCTTCCTGCATGTTCCAGGACTTCTCTGGAGGGCTCAAAAGGCTTCAAAGTCGTTTTTGAGGGAGGTAAAAAGCCACAGTAGAGCTGTGGCAGTTGTTGTGACTGTTTGAAAAAAACAAACAAAAAAACAAAACAAAAATGTTTTTGTCTTTTATTATTCAGTTTTGGGTATTAAGGGGTTAAGGGGTTATTAAGGGGTTAATCATCCATTTGCAAGTGGGTGCAATGCTCTGCACACTGTAAAAATTTCGTTAGTGTAACTGCCTTTTTTTACTGTTATTTAAAATTTTGACAAAATTTGTGTTTCTTAAAGGTGCAGTAACGTTTTTTATATTGCTTGTAAACTTGTTTAAAGTGTTTTCCAAGCTTGCTAGTCTCATTGCTAGTCTGTTTAAACATGTCTGACATAGAGGAAACTACTTGTTCATTATGTTTGAAAGCCATGGTGGAGCCCCATAGGAGAATGTGTAGTAAATGTATTGATTTCACCTTAAACAGTAAAGATCAGTTTTTAACTATAAAAGAAATATTACCAGAAGATTCTGACGAGGGGGAAGTTATGCCGACTAACTCTCCCCACGTGTCAGACCCTTCGCCTCCCGCTCAGGGGATGCACGCTAATATGGCGCCAATTACATCAGGGACGCCCATAGCGATTACCTTGCAGGACATGGCTGCAATCATGAATAATACCCTGTCAGAGGTATTATCCAGGTTGCCTGACTAAAGAGGCAGGCGCGATTGCTCTGGGGTTAGGAGAAATACTGAGCGTGCAGATGCTGTAAGGGCCATGTCTGATACTGCGTCACAATATGCAGATCATGAGGACGGAGAGCTTCAGTCTGTGGGTGACATCTCTGATTCAGAGATTTCTAATTTTAAATTTAAGCTTGAGAACCTCCGTGTGTTGCTTGGGGAGGTATTAGCTGCTCTGAATGACTGTAACACAGTTGCAGAACCAGAGAAATTGTGTAGGCTAGATAAATACTATGCGGTACCGGTGTGTACTGATGTTTTTCCTATACCTAAAAGGCTTACAGAAATTATTAGCAAGGAGTGGGATAGACCGGGTGTGCCTTTTTCCCCACCTCCTATATTTAGAAAAATGTTTCCAATAGACGCCACTACACGGGACTTATGGCAGACGGTCCCTAAGGTGGAGGGAGCAGTTTCTACTTTAGCAAAGCGTACCACTATCCCGGTTGATGACAGTTGTGCTTTTTCAGATCCAATGGATAAAAAATTGGAGGGTTACCTTAAGAAAATGTTTATTCAACAAGGTTTTATTTTACACCCCCTTGCATGCATTGCGCCTGTCACGGCCGCGGCGGCATTCTGGTTTGAGGCCCTGGAAAAGGCCATCCATACAGCTCCATTGACTGAAATTATTGACAAGCTTAGAACACTTAAGCTAGCTAACTCATTTGTTTCTGATGCCATTGTTCATTTGACTAAACTAACGGCTAAGAATTCCGGATTCGCCATCCAGGCGCGTAGGGCGCTATGACTTAAATCCTGGTCAGCTGACGTGACTTCGAAGTCTAAATTACTCAACAATCCTTTCAAGGGGCAGACCTTATTCGGGCCTGGTTTGAAGGAAATTATTGCTGACATTACTGGAGGTAAGGGTCACACCCTTCCTCAGGACAGGGCCAAAGCAAAGGCCAAACAGTCTAATTTTCGTGCCTTTCGAAATTTCAAGGCAGGTGCAGCATCAACCTCCTCCGCTTCAAAACAAGAGGGAACATTTGCTCAATCTAAGCAGGCCTGGAAACCTAACCAGTCCTGGAACAAAGGCAAGCAGGCCAGAAAGCCTGCTGCTGCCTCTAAGACAGCATGAAGGAATGGCCCCCTATCCGGCGACGGATCTAGTAGGGGGCAGACTTTCTCTCTTCGCCCAGGAGTGGGCAAGAGATGTTCAGGATCCCTGGGCGTTGGAGATTATATCTCAGGGATATCTTCTGGACTTCAAAGCTTCCCCTCCAAAAGGGAGATTTCATCTTTCAAGGCTATCTGCAAATCAGATAAAGAAAGAGGCATTCCTACGCTGTGTGCAAGACCTCCTAGTTATGGGAGTGATCCATCCAGTTCCGTGGACGGAACAAGGACAGGGTTTTTAGTCGAATCTGTTTGTGGTTCCCAAAAAAGAGGGAACCTTCAGACCAATTTTGGATCTAAAGATCTTAAACAAATTCCTCAGAGTTCCATCTTTCAAAATGGAAACTATTCGGACCATCCTACCCATGATCCAAGAAGGTCAGTACATGACCACAGTGGACTTAAAGGATGCCTACCTTCACATACCGATTCACAAGGATCATCATCGGTTTCTAAGGTTTGCCTTTCTAGACAGGCATTACCAATTTGTAGCTCTTCCCTTCGGGTTGGCTACAGCCCCGAGAATCTTTACAAAGGTTCTGGGCTCACTTCTGGCGGTTCTAAGACCACAAGGCATAGCGGTGGCTTCGTATCTAGACGACATCCTGATACAGGCGTCAAGCTTTCAAGTTGCCAAGTCTCATACAGAGATAGTTCTGGCATTTCTGAGGTCGCACGGGTGGAAAGTGAACGAGGAAAAGAGTTCTCTATCCCCACTCACAAGAGTCTCCTTCTTAGGGACTCTTATAGATTCTGTAGAAATTAAAATTTACCTGACGGAGTCCAGGTTATCAAAACTTCTAAATGCTTGCCGTGTTCTTCACTCCATTCCGCGCCCTTCGTTAGCTCAGTGTATGGAGGTAATTGGCTTAATGGTAGCGGCAATGGACATAGTGCCATTTGCACGCCTTCATCTCAGACTGCTGCAATTATGCATGCTCAGTCAGTGGAATGGGGATTACACAGATTTGTCCCCTCTGCTAAATCTGGATCAAGAGACCAGAGATTCTCTTCTCTGGTGGTTGTCTCGGGTACACCTGTCCAAGGGTATGACCTTTCGCAGGCCAGATTGGACAATTGTAACAACAGATGCCAGCCTTCTAGGTTGGGGTGCAGTCTGGAATTCCCTGAAGGCACAGGGATCGTGGACTCAGGAGGAGAAACTCCTTCCAATAAATATTCTGGAGTTAAGAGTGATATTCAATGCTCTTCTGGCTTGGCCTCAGTTAGCAACACTGAGGTTCATCAGATTTCAGTCGGACAACATCACGACTGTGGCTTACATCAACCATCAAGGGGGAACCAGGAGTTCCCTAGCGATGTTAGAAGTCTCAAAAATAATTCGCTGGGCAGAGTACCACTCTTGCCACCTGTCAGCAATCCATATCCCAGGCGTGGAGAACTGGGAGGCGGATTTTCTAAGTCAGACTTTCCATCCGGGGGAGTGGGAACTCCATCCGGAGGTGTTTGCTCAGTTGATTCATCGTTGGGGCAAACCAGAGTTGGATATCATGGCGTCTCGCCAGAACGCCAAGCTTCCTTGTTACGGATCCAGGTCCAGGGACCCAGAAGCGACGCTGATAGATGCTCTAGCAGCGCCTTGGTTCTTCAACCTGGCTTATGTGTTTCCACCGTTTCCTCTGCTCCCTCGACTGATTGCCAAAATCAAACAGGAGAGAGCATCGGTGATTCTGATAGCACCTGCGTGGCCATGCAGGACTTGGTATGCAGACCTAGTGGACATGTCATCCTTTCCACCATGGACTCTGCCTCTAAGACAGGACCTTCTGATACAAGGTCCTTTCAATCATCCAAATCTAATTTCTCTGAGACTGACTGCATGGAGATTGAACGCTTGATTCTATCAAAGTGTGGCTTCTCCGAGTCAGTCATTGATACTTTAATACAGGCACGAAAGCCTGTTACCAGGAAAATCTACCACAAGATATGGAGTAAATATCTTTATGGTGTGAATCCAAGAATTACTCATGGAGTAAGGTTAGGATTCCTAGAATATTGTCTTTTCTCCAAGAGGGCTTGGACAAAGGATTATCAGCTAGTTCCTTAAAGGGACAGATTTCTGCTCTGTCTATTCTTTTGCACAAGCGTCTGGCAGAGGTTCCAGACGTCCAGGCATTTTGCCAGGCTTTGGTTAGAATTAAGCCTGTGTTTAAACCTGTTGCTCCCCCATGGAGCTTAAACTTGGTTCTTAAGGTTCTTCAAGGAGTTCCGTTTGAACCCCTTCATTCCATTGATATTAAACTTTTATCTTGGAAAGTTCTGTTTTTGATGGCTATTTCCTCGGCTCGGAGAGTCTCTGAGCTATCTGCCTTACAATGTGATTCTCCCTATCTGATTTTTCATGCAGATAAGGTAGTTCTGCGTACCAAACCTGGGTTTTTACCCAAGGTGGTTTCTAACAAGAATATCAATCAAGAGATTGTTGTTCCATCGTTGTGCCCTAATCCTTCTTCAAAGAAGGAACGTCTTTTACATAATCTGGACGTAGTCCGTGCCTTGAAGTTTTACTTACAAGCTACTAAAGATTTTCATCAAACATCTTCCCTGTTTGTCGTTTACTCTGGACAGAGGAGAGGTCAAAAAGCTTCGGCAACCTCTCTTTCCTTTTGGCTTCGGAGCGTAATACGCCTAGCCTATGAGACTGCTGTACAGCAGCCCCCTGAAAGGTTTACAGCTCATTCTACTAGAGCTGTGGCTTCCACCTGGGGCTTTAAAATGAGGCCTCTGTTGAACAGATTTGCAAGGCTGCGACTTGGTCTTCGCTTCACACTTTTCCAAATTTTACAAATTTGATACTTTTGCTTCTTCGGAGGCTGTGTTTGGGAGAAAGGTTCTTCAGGCAGTGGTTCCTTCCGCTTAATCCTGCCTTGTCCCTCCCATCATCCGTGTACTTTAGCTTTGGTATTGGTATTCAACAAGTAATGGATGATCCGTGGACTGGATACACTTAACAAGAGAAAACATAATTTATGCTTACCTGATAAATTTATTTATCTTGTAGTGTATCCACGGCCCGCCCTGTCCTTTTAAGGCAGGTCTAAATTTTAATTAAACTACAGTCACCACTGCACCCTATGGTTTCTCCTTTCTCTGTTTGTTTTCGGTCGAATGACTGGATATGACAGTTAGGGGAGGAGCTATGTAGCAGCTCTGCTGTGGGTGATCCTCTTGCAACTTCCTGTTGTGAAGGAGAATATCCCACAAGTAATGGATGATCCGTGGACTGGATACACTACAAGAGAAATAAATTTATCAGGTAAGCATAAATTATGTTATATATACACACACAAAATCACAAGTGGATCCCACACTCACTACTGGAACACAGCCTTCCGGGGTGCACTTCAAAACTGTAATATGCACACTGAATAAGAAAGGCACTCTCTGTAATTGATAAATATCAAACTTTACTTAAGTGAACGTTTTCGGGGTTGCCCCATCCTCAGACTTTACAAGACAAACAAAAATAGAACAATTTATACATACATAAATTGTTCTATTTTTGTTTGTCTTGTAAAGTCTGAGGACGGGGGCAACCCCGAAAACGTTCACTTAAGTAAAGTTTGATATTTATCAATTACGGAGAGTGCCTTTCTTATTCAGTGTATATATATATATATATATATATATATATATATATATATATATATATATATATATATATACACACACACACACACACATTTTGCCCTTTTCTCAAGCTAATCACTAATACACAGAACACACACTTTATACACACAACAATAAAAAACAGGTGACCAATCACAAATCATGGAAGGAGTCAAAAACATGTGATAACATCACAACTTATTTCATTGGATACACAAGTTCATTAACAGCCTGAAATTTTAACCCGTATTTGTACACCCTATGAAAGAATTGGAAACCTGATTAAAAACAAAAACAGCACCACACTTAGATTCTTCGAACCCTCGTCCCACAACTCCTAAACACACACTCAAGCAACTTTGGAAGCTTATGCTAGACCAGACTCTATTCGACATCTGGAGATTCGTCCACCCTGAGAAGAAGGACTATACCTTTTTCTCTGCCCCTCACAGTTCGTACAGTAGAATTGATTACCTTTTTACTAATCAAAGAGGCCTTTCCAATGTACTATCTTCCAAGCTTTCACATACCGTTTGGTCAGACCACTCGGCTGTACTAACAACACTTAAATGGCCATCAGCACCTAGTGGCAACTTTCAGTGGAAATTGGACGAGAAACTATTAAATTCCCCAACTTTAGTTCCCAACTTAGAAAAGCTACTACAAGAGTATTTCAGATTTAATTCCTTACCGGAAACAGATCCTTTTGTTGTCTGGGAGGCTCATAAATGCTTTATCAGGGGGGAATTAATCAAACAACAAGCACAAGCTAGAAAGAAAGCACGGCAGGTATACAAAACTTCCACTGACCTACTAGCCAAACTTGAATATGACCATAAGCGAAATCCTTCCTCCCCTCAACTATTAGCTGACTTAATGAAAGCCAGGAAAACTGTACATGACTTACAACTTAGTGAAGCTAATGCACTGGCCTTACTGACCAAACAAAAATTTTATTTCGAAAGCAATAGAGCGGGAAAACTTTTAGCACGCTCCTTAAAATTGAAAAAACTTAAAAACTTTGTTCATGAAATTAAGTCCCCAACGAACCAAACTGTCAATACCACCTCCGAAATACTTTCCCAATTTGAAGCGTATTATTCTACTCTTTACAACCTCTCTAATCCTGACCGCCCCCCTGACCCCGGTAAAGTCATAAACAATTATCTCCTAACCACCCCCTTACCGCAACTTTCTGATGCACAAGCGACAGAATTGGACGAACCTTTCTCTATGATAGAGCTCATGACTACCCTTAAAGACCTTCCATCGGGCAAAAGCCCTGGCCCTGACGGTTTATCGGTCGCTTACTACAAAAAATTCGCACCCACCTTGCTTCCTCACCTATGCACCTTATTTAACTTAGTTGACCAGGATCATCCTTTTCTTCCTCCTATGCTGGAAGCACACATCTCAGTGATCCCTAAGACCGGAAAGCCCGCAGATAGCCCATCTAATTTTCGTCCCATTTCACTATTAAACGTAGACGTTAAGCTTTATGCTAAACTCATAGCTAATAGAATTAATAAGTTCCTCCCCCAACTAATCCACACTAATCAAGTAGGCTTTGTCCCCAAAAGAGAGGCGCGAGACAATACCATTAAAATCCTTAATTTAATCGAATACACTCAGTCACAAAGCATCCCTTCTATCTTCTTTGCCATCGATGCCGAAAAGGCCTTTGATAGGCTGGATTGGTTGTTCCTTAGATCAACGCTCACCCGTTTTGGCCTGAGCAACAAACTCATTGAGAAAATATTTGCCCTATATCACACGCCGAAAGCCCGTATTAAGCTAAACGACTCCCTGTCAAATGCATTCCCAATAACAAATGGAACGAGACAGGGTTGCCCTCTCTCCCCCATACTGTTTATTCTGGCCATGGAGGTTCTTGCCTCCAGGATTAGGAATGATGGAAAAATCCACGGTATTGATATAGCAGATACCCACTAAAAATTAACACTACGCGGACAATATCTTATTCTCACTGACTTCCCCCTCCCAATCTTTGGAAGCACTCTTTCCGACTTTAGGTATCTATAGTACTCTCTCCAATTTCAAAATAAACAAGCAGAAATCAGAGTTTCTAGGTATTGGCATTTCAGACCAGATAGCTCAGCAGATCACTAATCACTATCAATTCCGATTCCAACCTTCCTCTATAAATTATCTAGGGATAAAACTAACGACCTCAAAAGCAGCTCTACACCAACAAAACCACCAACACCTTTTTGACTCCATTAGAACAGATATGAGAGCCTGGCGTAACAAATTTCTCTCCTGGCTTGGTAGAGTCCAAGCATTTAAAATGAGCATCCTGCCTCGCTTCTTATACATGTTTCAAACCCTACCCATACAACCCCCCCTACATTATATCCGTAGTGTACAATCTTTTGTTAATGGTTTTATTTGGGCACATAAACGCCCTCGAATCTCTAAAACTACCCTCTATAGGAGAAGGGATGAGGGGGGACTGGGAGTCCCCAATCTTTTATTTTACTCACAGGCAGCACAACTGACCAGAATAGTTGACTGGTGCAAAAACAGTACTGATAAAGAATGGGTCAAGCTTGAGCATGACCTATCTACCTCACGAAGTCTTGGGTCAGTATGCTGGACATACAGGCAACATAGGACTCTATCATCTCTTACACCCTCGTTAGTGACTGATACACTCTCCACATGGGATCACCTCACAGGTTCACAAAAAGGCGTATCGACCATACCCTCACCACTCACCCCCCTACTACACAATAAAGACTTCCCCCCGCTACTCCATAAACGGTCCCAGGACCGGTATACTCTATCAGCGGGTCTACCCTGCCATCTTGTTTTAGAAAGAGGTACCATCATCCAGAAAACCACTCTTGCGGATAGGAACATTAGTTTTTTTGATAGATGGTTCGAATACTTACAATTAACACACTTTCTCTCCCACCACAAAGACAAACATAACCTGGTAAGAAATCTAAACCCATTCGAAACACTATGCCACTCCACACTAATAGCGCAAGGCACTCTCTCTAAGATATATAGAATCCTGATCACTCTACACTCCAAAAACCTTCCATCTTATACCAAAGCATGGGAAGCCGAGCTGGGCCATGAGATCCCTCCGGAGACGTGGGACATTATATTTCATCAAATGGGGAAGGCCCCTTCCTCAATGGGAATCACTGAAACGAACATAAAACTCTTAGAGAGATGGTATCTTTACCCCAGCAGACTTGCCAAGATTTACCCTCACACAGATCCACTATGTTGGAGAGACTGCAAACAAATTGGTACGCTCCTCCACATCTGGTGGGACTGTCCCACACTTCAACCCTTCTGGAAAGACATCCACAGAGAAATCCAAAAAGTTCTCAATACATCTATCCCCTTTAACCCTTTGACGCTTTTATTTAACAAACCCCCCAAGATCAAATGCAAATATAGACAGGTTTTACTGTACATCATGCTTAGTGGGGCTAAACAACTGATCCCTAGACTGTGGAAACAGCGATACATTCCTACTCAAAAAGACTGGGTACATAACGTCACTCTTCTCCTTTCCTTAGAAAGGTTTCACTACCAGAAAACAAAAAGGATGGATTTCTACTGTGCCATGTCCTTTTATTGGGAAACATACACTCACACACTTTCTAGACCTCCACCATAATTACCTAATATCTCTTAGACATACTGACACCTTGTACAGTCACATCAACCCCAGTAACACATCTCAAAACTAGGACGCACCTGTATCATCCAGAAATTCGCCCTTGAACCATACTCCCTCCGAACTGGTTCTTTAGCCCTGACATCCTATCACTTAATTAACTCCTTGAAGACTACAACTTATCCTTTACGTATACCAACATCAGTTAGACTCTTCTATCTTTTAAATGGATCTCTGTCGCATTGCTTTGTTTCGTTTAAATGTTAACGTGGAAGTTTCATCCACATGTGTTATCTTATAAAAAAAAGAAAAAATCCTCGAGCTACTACGTCCTTGGCCAGAACTTTATTCGGGACTCAACAAATGCTTGGATCCTTGGACTTACATACATTTGCCATTACTGGTCTTACCCTTCGTATATATCATTTTCATTGTTTTATTGTCTGTGTTATACCACGCCGGATTATTTCCATGGCAATTGTAAACTTATTTTTATACCAATAAAGCTCGTTGGAAAAAAAACCAAAAAAAAACAGCAAGTCATCAACCACTTCATGTCAAAAAACATGTAAAAAACAAAGCCTATACACATTTAATTATTATTGTAGATTTTAATCTATTTTCATGAAGCTAGATGTCTGAAAAAGAGACCTGTGCAAAGTTAAATTAAGGGGAGCAGGTCAAAATCCCTGTTAAGACCTTTGGGGGACATGGTATTCAATTGCCAAATCCATTTAGTTTCTCTTCTGAGCAAGTCCCAAGTTCTATCACCCCCTCTAACTGGTTTAGGGGCACTATTTATAATCATGTACCTCAACTGGTTGGCCTGATGGCCCATTTGTGCTGGAACAGGGAGATGTAACATTTTATTATTTTGAATGGTCGACTTATGTTGACAATTATTGTAGATTTTAAATCTATTTTCATGAAGCTAGATGTCTGGATAAGAGACCTGTGCAAAGTTAAATTAAGGGGAGCAGGTCAAAATCCCTGTTAAGACCTTTGGGGGATATGGTATTCAATTGCCAAATCCATTTAGTTTCTCTTTTGAGCAAGTCCCTAGTTCTATCACCCCCTCTAACTGGTTTAGGGGCACTATCTATAATCATGTACCCCAACTGGTTGACAAATGTGATCTCTTATTTTCTGGGTTATTTCGCCAACATACAATAGCCCTCACGGGCATTAAAGTGCATAAACAACATAAGTCAAATTGCAGGTATAAAAACCTTTAATATGATACTGTTTCCCTGTGTAAGGGTGAGAAATGATGCCGCCCTTAATGACAGTGTGTTCTGTGTATTAGTGATTAGCTTGAGAAAGGGGCAGGTCCCCCGAAACGTTGTTCTCAATAAAGGTATAGCCTGCCTACCATGTGCCACCTCATTCTTTGCAATATATATTTATATGCGCAACATGCTACGCCCTGGGTGCTGGATAGCACTCCCAGGAAGCTGTGCTGTCCCCAGAGTCTGAGGCAGTTAACCCCAGACAAGTCTGGGTGCAAGGCCCATAGGAAGAATGTCAAAATAAATTAATACAACACACAGAGAAAGTCCAGTACTCACTTGCAAGCTCTCAGCTAAGATTAAAAGCAAAACTGGAAGATTTTTGTATATGTCTAGGGTGATTACATAAGTCTGTGAACCCTTGACTTGATCCCAGTTTGTTTGATTAAGAGCTTGCATTTGTATGGCTGTATTAGGGACCCAGGTTTTGGGAGAGACCTTGACTTGGTACCTGGGCTTGTCCCATTTGGCCAGATGCGGAAACTTACTCTTCCAGTTTTGCTATTAATCTTAGCTGAGAGCTTGCAGGTGAGTGCTGGACTTTCTCTGTGTGTTGTATTTATTTATTTTGTCATTTTCCCTATGGGCCTCGCACCCAGACTTGCCTGGGGTTAACTGCCTGGGACTCTGGGGACAGCACAGCTTCCTGAGAGTACTATATCTTTCTATATCTATCTATATCTTTCTATATCTATCTATATAAGAAAATGTATGCTTACCTGATAAATGTCTTTCTTTCCGGATATGGTGAGTCCACAACGTCATACAATACTAGTGGGAATATCACTCCTGGACCAGCAGGAGGAGGCAAAGAGCACCACAGCAAAGCTGTTAAGTATCTCTTCCCTTCCCACAATCCCCAGTCATTCGACCGAAGGGAAATGGAGAAGAAAGTAGTAACACAAGGTGTAGAGGTGCCTGAGATTTAGTAAAAAAACAACTGTCTTTAAAACTAAGGGTGGGGTCGTGGACTCACCATATCCAGAAATAAATAAATTTATCAGAAAAGCATTTTCTTTTCTTTCCTAAGATATGGTGAGTCCACAACATCATCAATTACTAGTGGGAACCAATAACCAAGCTAGAGGACACAGATAACTAGGGAGGGACAAGACAAGTAGACCTAAACGGAAGGCACCACCGCTTGAAGAAGCTTTTCTCCTAAAAGAAACCTCAGCCGAGGCAACAGAATCAAAATTAAAATTTTTTGAAAAAGAATGCAGATAAGAACTAAGTTGCAACCTTGCAAACTGTTCCACAGAAGCTTCATTGGTGAAGATCCAAAACGAGGAAACAACCCTCAGGGAATGAGCCGTAATTCTCTCAGGAAGCTGCTATCCAGCAGACTCATAAGAAAAACAAATTATACTTCTCAACCCTAAGGAAGAGAAGTATCAGTAAGCTCTCTGACCCTATGTTTTCCTGAGAAACACACAAACAGGGCAGAAACTGGCGAAAATCCTTAGTCGCCTGTAGGTAGAATTTCAGAGCACGCACAACACCCAAATTATGCAACAAACGTTACTTATGAAAAGAAGGATTATGACATAGAGAAAGAACAATATTCCATCTAAAACCACTGAAGGAAGAAAAACCCAACATCGAACGAAAAAAACACCTTATCAGCATGAAAGATAAGGTGACCACACTGCAAGCCGAGAGTTCCAAAACTCTCTGAGCAGAAGAGATAATAAAAGAAACAAAGCCTTCCAAGATAAAAGCTTAATATCTATGGAATGCAAAGGCTCCAACAGAGCCTACTGTAAGAATTTTAAGAACAAGGTCGAGGCTCCAAAGAGGAGAAACAGACAAACACTGGCCTGCTTCTGACTAAGATCTGACAAAAAGAAAGAACATCTGGCACATCTGCCAGACGTTACTGAAACAATTCCTTCTCCAGACCTTCCTGGATAAAGGAAAAATCCTAGGATTCCTGACCAGACTCCAAGAGTAGTCCTTGTATTCACACCAATACAGGAATTTACGCCATACCCCATGGAAAGTTACGAACCAGAATCAAGGTCACAATGACCGACTCAGAAAAACCACGCTTAGAAAGAACTAAGCGTTCAATCTCCAAGCAATCAGCTTCAGAGATAAGGTAAAAAAAGGAGGTCTGCAAATTAGCACAAAAATGGCTACCCTGAAAAAAAGAGGTTAGTTCCAAAATACCTCTAAACAATAACTATTAAAAACCAAATACAGGGTGCGCTAATGAAAGCTGCTAATATGATGAAATGGAGGATAGGATAAAGCTGATAGATACAAAAATAAGCTAGTAATAAGGAATAGCTCATAGATTGTGTAAATACAATAAAATATATTTAATAGATATGTATTATCTATCTATTTACTAGCTTATTCTTGTATCTATCAGCTTTATCCTATCCTCTATTTCATCATATTAGCAGCTTTCATTAGCGCACCCTGTATTTGGTTTTTAATAGTTATTGTTTAGAGGTATTTTGGAACTAACCTCTTTTTTTTCAGGGTAGCCATTTTTGTGCTAATTTGCAGACCTCCTTTTTTTACCTTATATGCATTTTTAGTTCCTGGTCTTATATAGAGGTAGCTTTTTGTGTGTATCATCTTTATTGCTGTTCATTTATTCACTATGGATATCTTTAAAACCAGAATGTCCATGTTGACAGACATTGAACAAATTGAGAATATTGAAACACCAAACACACTGCCAGTCAGCATAGACATGAAAGATATGTGTGGTGATTTAGAAAAAATCATGACTAAAGAACTAAAACAAAAATTAGAAGTCAGTTTCATGCAGAGATATCTTAATCTAAACATGGTTCCCAGGGGATTAAGACTAATCAAAGACTGCACATTTGATTTACAGGAACCTTTACAATTAGAATGGTACAACACCTTAAAAGATGCTTCCCTTAATTTAATGAGGATTATTATCAAATCACGCAATATTTCACTCAGGGAATTTGAAGATAAATTAAATTATTTAAAGAATGAATTATCACCTTTTAATGAAGATGAGAATTTTAAAACATTACAAAATGAAATCATTACACATTTAAAGGAGATTAAAAAAGATGTACTTGAAATTAAAAATAAAAAAATGAATAGAGATAATTCTGATTATAATTTCAAAATAAATAAAGACAAAGACAACAATACAGAAATTTCCACCCCTTCAACCCCTTCTCCTGCTAATGAATCCCAGCCAATAAGAGATGACAAATGGAAACTTTTCTCAAAGATAAATAGAGACAAAAATTTACACAACACTAGAAATTCCAAACAATCTAATCCATCAAATGGGATGAATTATTATGATAAAAAACATATTAACAATACACATAGAAATTCTAATACAAACTGCAAAACTCCTGACTGGAGATCAAGAGAAACTAACCAACAGAATCAGCATAATAACGAACGTAGACATTATAAAGAGAATTACACATCTAATAGAAATTATAAGGAGAATTACACAACAAATAGAAATAAACATCACAATTCAGGGAATCACTATTCTAATAACCATCATCCAGAAAATTGGAGAAATAGAAGGACATCTTTTAGAGAAGGTTTTGTTAATCATTCTTATGTTAGTGATACTAATAGATCAAGAATGAACAATCACAACAATGACTACAACTATATTAGACCCAACTATAGACCAACCCAGTCTAATCACAATTACTGGAACACTCCCCAAAAAAGATACGAAAGAGAAGACACATTGCAGATACAAACACATAATAGATTTAATCCACTATTAAATGAACCACAGTATAACAATGGTGATGAGTACAGACAAAATCAACCCCCAATTCAAAGGGGATCTTTTAACCATCAGAACCCCTCTAGGTCTTTTTTAGAGGAGGATCCCAAAATAAAAAAGATTAAAATTAAAAAAAAGAGCAAGAGAGGATGCAGAGGAAACAGACCATCTGGAACAGCAAAAAAGAATGAGATGAAGGATTATAAAAATATCCTCAATCTAAGTTCTGTAACATTAAAGGAGGAGGAATATAATGTATAACAAAAAGGCCTATCCTTTGCACCTTCAACCAAGATAAATAAATTCAATACTTTAATCAACATAAATTTATCAGAAGTGCAACCCAGAAAAGATATTTTCTTAAAAATCCTATAACAAGAGGTCTTGAACAAAATCATCTAAATAGAAATAAAATTAATTTTCAACAAACAAATTTCTATCCCACTACAGAGAAAGGAAAAAACCTTGAACTTTTTGAAAAACTGGTAAAGGAAGATGTTGAAAAAATAAATACAGATAAACAAGTTAAGATGAATCTAACGAAAAAAGAAAGAGAAACTATAAATATACTAAAATCTAATAAGAATATTGTAATAAAACAAGCGGATAAAGGGGGTGGCATTGTCATCTTAGACAAAGAGGCCTACAGAAAAGAAGCTCTGAGATTATTAGAAGATCCCCTCACATACAAGAAAATTACTTTAAATCCTATCAATAAGCAAAAAAGAGATTTAGAAACCCTATTAAAAAAAGCATACAATACAGGTATTATCAATAATAAGGAATATGAATTTTTATTTGTCAATCATCCCATCACTCCCACCTTTTATTATTTACCCAAAATTCACAAAAGTTTACAGAATCCACCAGGCAGGCCCATTATCTCAGGGACTAATTCATTAACAGCCAATCTTTCTGAATACATAGATTTTTTTCTCCAGCATTATGTTTTAAAATTACCTTCCTACTTAAAAGATTCAACAGATTTCCTAAATACTCTGCAAACAGTGAAATGGAAAGAGAGCTATACACTCATCACTTGTGATGTTTGTTCACTTTATACCAGTATAAAACACAGTTTAGGTTTAAAAGCTATAGACTATCATCTAGTCAAAGAAGGTGAACTCCGCTCTGAACAAATAGATTTTATTAACACCTGCATAAAATTCATTTTAGAAAACAATTCTTTTATTTTTAATGATCAATACTTCCTACAACTGCAAGGGACTGCGATGGGCACCAAGTTCGCCCCAAGTTATGCCAATTTATTTATGGGACATCTTGAAGACATGGTCATCTACAATGGCACTTGGGAGGCGAACTTGGTGCTCTATCGTAGATTTATAGACAATATTTTTATCATTTGGGAAGGGGATTTAGAATTATTTGAGTTACTTTTAGATGACCTCAGCACAAGCACTTTTGGCCTCAATTTTACTTATGAACACAGTAAACACTCACTAAGTTATCTGGACATTAAAATTGAAATAAACAATGGTGAGATTCACACGAAAACACACTTCAAGGAAGTTGAATCTAATAATTATGTACATAGTCAAAGTTGTCACTATAGAAAATGGATAGAGAACATTCCACCTAACCAATTCTCTAGAATTAGAAAGAACTGCACTACACTAGCTAATTATGATGAACAAACATCATATCTAGAGAGGAAGTTCCTTGAGAAGGGTTATAATAAAAGTAAAATAGAGTCAGCTAAAATCGCAGCTCGAGATAAAAATAGAAGTGACCTTTTAAAGAGAAGGGATAAGACTAATACAATTAGAAACAATACAGGTGTGGACCCACTTTGGATACCATTTATAACTGATTATAACATTCACCATAATCACATTAGATCCATTCTCAATAAACACTGGTATATTTTGCAGAGAGACCCAATTATCGGTGAATTATTACCTGACAAACCAGCAATGGTATTTAAAAAGGCAAGAAATTTAAAAAACATATTAGCCCCCAGCGCTTTTAAAGATTCAAAGAAAAAATGTATTGAAGGAGATTTTGAATCACACAAATTAAAAGGGTTTTACCCGTGCATAAATTGTAAAGCCTGTAAATTCAGCAATAAAACAAAGTGGATAAAGTCTACTATCACCAATAAAGACTTTGAAATAAGGGACTGTATCAGATGTACTGACATCAATGTGGTATATCTGATACAGTGTCCATGTTTTAAACAGTATTTGGGGGAGACCTCACGCCCCCTCAAAGACAGAATCCGTGAACATCTTTTAAACATCGAACATGGATTCACGGGGCATTTACTATCTAGACATTTCAAAGAATGTCATAATCAAAACACAAAGGGTCTAAAATACTGGGGCATAAGAAAAATCACTAACAATTGGAGAGGTGGTGATCTCAATAAAAAGTTGCTATGTGCTGAAGCTGAATTGATATTTCAATTCAAAACCTTAGAACCATTTGGTTTAAATGCAGAGCTAGATTTAAATTCTGTAATGCATTAAATAAATCCCATGTAATTAAAAACAAATTAAAAACTTTCTTACATATTATATTGAGTTTCAAACTAAACATTATAATTTAGTGTTTAAAATGAACACGATTTATCACTTTTTACTCATTTTTTACTTACCATTATTTATTTATTTATTATAAATTATATATTCTTAGAATAGACAACAGGAAAATACTAAAAACTACTTAACATCTTTAAATAGCTAGTAAGTCTAAATGAGTTATGGGTTTATACACTATTAAGGGAGACCATTTTTAAGTATATAATCTTCCCCAATCATAATACTCACTAAACACAAGATTAAAATGATATCACTAGATTGTACATTGCCGTAATATATATATATTTCACAGATTGGCAATATAATTTTTTCTTTATATGTTAGATAATTTTTTCTTTATACATTAGATATTTTTCACTCTTATTTATTATATATCAATTACACTGATAAGTTTAGTTATCACAATTTATCTAATTTATTAAATTCATTAAATTTATCAAATGTATTAAATTTATATAAGTCTATGTAATTATTTATTTACAACACAATAAGGTCCAGTTCACATTATAGATCACTGTAAGATAAACACATGTTTTTTCCCCAGATATGAACTTGATAAGGAATTTTATTTATGTTTATTTATGTATAATTCACCATAACAGTATTTGCTTTTTATTCATATTTTTTATACATGTTATTCATACATATGTATATATATTATTTATGTTCTTCCTTTAACAATGAGATTCTGCTGGTAATGGAGAGATTGTTTGAACCATGGAAAGGATATATCCCTTTAAGAAAAAACTGAGTACCTAACAAGGAGGAGTCCTAAACAATTATCCTCAATAAAAGGAGAGCAGCAAGCAGTCAGAATTCATCTTGAAAAAGGCTACATCAGCTGAAACGCGTTGATCCGCAACACTGTGATTGTTTTACTATCAAGTCAATACTAACATACAGAGCGCTCTCTTGTTTTCCACTTTGGAACTTTATGAAAACAATCCTAACTGCAATGTAAGATTGTTTCCTATTTCCTATCATCAAGCTCGGCTAACTGTGACTTAGAATCTGCAGACATCATCGACACGCTGATCTACAGACCACCCGGTAATCCGTGCATCTGATTGGAACAAACTATCACGTGACCCCGCATACGCTGCACAATCCAGCAAATCACAGTATACGTTGGAGCGATACTGTTCACCTGAAAGGTAATCTCCTGTCTATCAAGGGTCTAACGTGTTCACATCTAACCAACTACACTTGTACACGGAGAAGCATAACAGAAAATAGCTTCGTATTCTGGGTGAGTCAATCTTGTAAAACGAATCATCTATGACACAGACTTTTCTACTTTAACGCAGATTGTCCTTTTAGCCACCCACTGAGCTTTAACTTGAATGTTACATTGATCCAGCCACACAGACTGACTTAGCTGCTTTCCATGCTTTCACTGAACTCTGCTATTTTTTTGCCTGCATTTTTTAATCAATGAACTTTGTTTTTTTGGATTCATTTTTTAAGCCCACAAACGGACTTTTATTTCTATCCCCCATCCTTCTACCACCGGTGGTTTTTTATTTTTACCAATTCATTATGTATTTTTAAAGTTAGTTATCATGTATTAGGGTTTATACATATCTATTAAATATATTTTATTGTATTTACACAATCTATGAGCTATTCCTTATTACTAGCTTATTCTTGTATCTATCAGCTTTATCCTATCCTCTATTTCATCATATTAGCAGCTTTCATTAGCGCACCCTGTATTTGGTTTTTAATAATCAGCTTCAGAGAGCTGGATGAAGAAATGGATCCTGTGATATAAGGTCCTTCATCAGAGCAAACCTCCAAGGCGTAAAAGATGACATCTTCTCTAGGACTTTATATCAGGTCCTGCGAAGACACGCAGGACCTATTAAAAAAACCAGACTCTCTCTCCTGTTTAATACGAGCAATGACTTGTGGAAGGGGAGCAAACAGAGAAAACAGTCATGCTAGACTAAAAACCCAAGAAAAACCCCATATCAACTATTAAGGCGACCTGCGGATCTTATGTGAACTGTACCTTGGAAGAGTGGCATTCTGCCGAGATGTCATCAATACCAATTCCAGCCCCCCCATTTGAGGGTTACCCTGGGGAACACCTCCGGATGGAGAACCCACTCCTCGGGTTTAAAATTCTGTCTGCTCAGGAAGACCTCTTCCTAGAATGTGAATGGCAGATAGACAGCCATTGTGATCTACCGCCCACTGAACAAAGCCAAGCCACCTCCATCATGGCTAAGGAACTCCATTCCTCCCCGAGCCACTGAGGAGAAAGTATCTGACTGGAGCCTGATAAACCAGCTAAGGACAAATGAGAACCCTCAGAGTATTGAAAATCGCTCTCCTTTCCGAGATGTTGATGGGGAGAGCAGACTCCTCGAGTCCATAGTCCTTGCACCTTTAATGAGTTCCAGACTGCTCCCCAGCCCAGTAGGCGTCGGTGGTCACAATAACCCAGGAATGTCTTCAGAAACATGTGCCCTGAGACAGATACTCCTGAGAAACCACCACTGAAAAGAATCTCTAAAAGATGAACCAGATTTATGTTCTGAAAGAGATCCGAATGGTCACCGCTCCATTGACTGAGCATGATAACGGGCAGAGCTCTCAAATGGACTCGAGAAAAGGGATGACGTTCCTGGGACCCTCAGACCAATAATCTTCATACATTAGGAAACAGAAAGGAAAATCAGCTAAGGCTAAATTCAAACTCCCAACTTTGGTTACAAGATGGCTAAACCATCTACCGGACCACTATAGCTTACTGTTGGCTGAACAGCAAACTGTAGAGAGAGGCAAGAGAAAGAAAACTTTGATTGTCTGACCTCCCAAAGGGAATCCAATAAAATCCCTCACCCTTGCAGTTGGAACAAGGGAACTCTTCCCTAAATTCCCATTCCATGGGAACGCAGAAAAGACAAGGTATCTAGAAAAAAAAAAGAGTTTGCTCGAAGAAAGGATGTGGCCTGAACCATATAATGTCCAGGAGGGCACCCCTGCAATCCTCTAAGAGTTAAAGAGTCTTTCAAGGAAGACTAATCTCAGAAACTTAAGATCCCAAATAATGGGAACAAGAAGATACAGTACATATCCTTCAGGAGTATGTTAGTCATGAATCTCTTAAAAGAGACATCATCCATATATACATAGAAACAGGTTTCTGTTTGAAAGAAACATGAAAAACTACAAACTTAAAGGGACACCCAAACTTCTAATCTAAGAAGATTACCTGTAAAATTTTAGTGGCAATTTTTTTTTAAAGATAGCTCTGTGAGGAGTGCATAATCACCAAACACAAAGAGCTGTGCGACTTGGAGAAATAAAGTCAGTGGGCCATGAGTCTTAAGTTCTGCAGCCTGTATTTCCTGTGGCAGAAAAACATAGCAAAACTATGAGAAACATCCCCCACAGAGAATCCGCACACGTAACACATTGCTTCATTCTAACGGAGACAAAGGGGACGTGGCCAAAGACTAGCTCAGAGAGAGCCGAAAATGTCGCTTCTCCGACACAAAGAAGGCGGGACTTACCAAGTCACGTAGGAGCTTTCTAGCATGGTACACAAGTCGGAACAGAAATGAAGCGCGTACTAACCTCGCGCTTTATTCTGTCAGCCAACAAGTCAGCATAAAACACTCAGGACTCAGGCAAAATAAACAAAAATTTCAGAGGCATATTCCTAATCAACTCATGAAGCCCAAAAATGGCGCTGCTCATTGCATATATAAAAAGAGCACGCACGCACGCAATAGTGAATGAAAACACTCATCAGAATAGCGAAAATGTGCCTTGACAGTCTGAGCAGCTAGCTCTGTCGCAAGTAACAAGATTAAGTAATCCATGTCTGTACACATCACACTAACAAGTCCACACCACATTAGATTCACCCAGGAATCAAACTGCAATTAACCCCTAATGAGCAAAATCAAAATCCAATAATCAGGGAATACTCTACACATAAAGTATTAACCCCTAGTCTCCTGGTCACCAGTGTCTGCGTCCTGCCTAAAATATCCTTCCCAAGGATATATATATGTCCCAGAATAGTGCAGTCTAATTCTTTCAGAAGTGCAAGTCCCTAAAATAAATTAGACTGAGCACTTATCTGCATCTAGCCGTCCGGCAGGACAACAGCCTACCCGGTGTGAGAGGACACCACTCCTCACATAGACCTGTAGAAAAAAGAGAGAGAGAACAGAGTAAACCTACTCTGGCTTTCTATACTAGGGCAGCAAACATGTTAGGAAAACGCAGCAAGGCCCACCTTACAAGTTCCTAACTGCTTCAAAGCCACCACTGCCCTACTGAGAAGACTAACATGGACTACAGCTAGACCCAATCTTTGAAAACAAAGGAAAGATCAGAGTAAACCTAATCTGGCTTTCTAAAATAGTTAAAATCTTGCTTGTAGCGAAAGAAATCCAATTTTCTTCAGACACCAAAAACTTCACCTCCTTCAGTGACAGAGGCAAAGAGAATGACTGGGGATTGTGGTAAGGGAAGTGATAGTTAACAGCTTTGCTGTGGTGCTTTTTGCCTCCTCCTGCTGGCCAGGAGTGATATTCCCACTAGTAATTGATGACGTTGTGGACTCACCATATCTTAGGAAAGAAATATATATATATATATATATATATATATATATATATATATACACCCTAGTTTGAAAGGGAATAAAGAAGCCTAAATATTTATATGAGTTTCTATTTAGTCCAAGTGGGCTTCATTCTGACTACACAAAGTCATGAATACTCCTTTTCCAGAAAATGAGCGAGTAAAGGGATATAAAAGTGCAAAAACAGCACTTTATTATTGCACTATTGTTTGTATATAACTGTGTGTTTAATCCCAGCAAAGGGATTTAAAGGGATACTAAACGCAATTTTTTTCTTTAATGATTCAGATAGAGCATGCAATTTTAAGCAACTTTCTAATTTACTCCTAATATCAATTGTTCTTTGTTCTCTTGCTATCTTTGTTTAAACAGCAAGAATGTAAAGCTTAAGAGCCGGCCTATTTTTGCTTCAGAACCTGGGTTATGCTTGCTTATTGGTTTGCTAAATGTAGCCACCAATAATCAAGTGCTATCCAGGGTGCTGAAGCTAAAATGATCTGGCTCCTAAGCTTTAAATTCCTGCTTTTTAAATAAAGATGTTAAGAGAATGAAGAAAAAACAGAATTTATGTTTACCTGATAAATTACTTTCTCCAACGGTGTGTCCGGTCCACGGCGTCATCCTTACTTGTGGGATATTCTCTTCCCCAACAGGAAATGGCAAAGAGCCCAGCAAAGCTGGTCACATGATCCCTCCTAGGCTCCGCCTACCCCAGTCATTCGACCGACGTTAAGGAGGAATATTTGCATAGGAGAAACCATATGATACCGTGGTGACTGTAGTTAAAGAAAATAAATTATCAGACCTGATTAAAAAACCAGGGCGGGCCGTGGACCGGACACACCGTTGGAGAAAGTAATTTATCAGGTAAACATAAATTCTGTTTTCTCCAACATAGGTGTGTCCGGTCCACGGCGTCATCCTTACTTGTGGGAACCAATACCAAAGCTTTAGGACACGGATGAAGGGAGGGAGCAAATCAGGTCACCTAAATGGAAGGCACCACGGCTTGCAAAACCTTTCTCCCAAAAACAGCCTCAGAAGAAGCAAAAGTATCAAACTTGTAAAATTTGGTAAAAGTGTGCAGTGAAGACCAAGTCGCTGCCCTACATATCTGATCAACAGAAGCCTCGTTCTTGAAGGCCCATGTGGAAGCCACAGCCCTAGTGGAATGAGCTGTGATTCTTTCAGGAGGCTGCCGTCCGGCAGTCTCGTAAGCCAATCTGATGATGCTTTTAATCCAAAAAGAGAGAGAGGTAGAAGTTGCTTTTTGACCTCTCCTTTTACCAGAATAAACAACAAACAAGGAAGATGTTTGTCTAAAATCCTTTGTAGCATCTAAATAGAATTTTAGAGCGCGAACAACATCCAAATTGTGCAACAAACGTTCCTTCTTCGAAACTGGTTTCGGACACAAAGAAGGCACGACTATCTCCTGGTTAATGTTTTTGTTAGAAACAACTTTTGGAAGAAAACCAGGTTTAGTACGTAAAACCACCTTATCTGCATGGAACACCAGATAAGGAGGAGAACACTGCAGAGCAGATAATTCTGAAACTCTTCTGGCAGAAGAAATTGCAACCAAAAACAAAACTTTCCAAGATAATAACTTAATATCAACGGAATGTAAGGGTTCAAACGGAACCCCCTGAAGAACTGAAAGAACTAAGTTGAGACTCCAAGGAGGAGTCAAAGGTTTGTAAACAGGCTTGATTCTAACCAGAGCCTGAACAAAGGCTTGAACATCTGGCACAGCTGCCAGCTTTTTGTGAAGTAACACAGACAAGGCAGAAATCTGTCCCTTCAAGGAACTTGCAGATAATCCTTTCTCCAATCCTTCTTGGAGAAAGGACAGAATCTTAGGAATCTTTACCTTGTCCCAGGGGAATCCTTTAGATTCACACCAACAGATATATTTTTTCCATATTTTGTGGTAAATTTTTCTAGTTACAGGCTTTCTGGCCTGAACAAGAGTATCAATAACAGAATCTGAGAACCCTCTTTTTGATAAAATCAAGCGTTCAATCTCCAAGCAGTCAGCTGGAGTGAGACCAGATTCGGATGTTCGAACGGACCTTGAACAAGAAGGTCTCGTCTCAAAGGTAGCTTCCATGGTGGAGCCGATGACATATTCACCAGCTCTGCATACCAAGTCCTGCGTGGCCACGCAGGAGCTATCAAGATCACCGACGCCCTCTCCTGATGGATCCTGGCTACCAGCCTGGGGATGAGAGGAAACGGCGGGAATACATAAGCTAGTTTGAAGGTCCAAGGTGCTACTAGTGCATCTACTAGAGTCGCCTTGGGATCCCTGGATCTGGACCCGTAGCAAGGAACCTTGAAGTTCTGACGAGAGGCCATCAGATCCATGTCTGGAATGCCCCACAGTTGAGTGATTTGGGCAAAGATTTCCGGATGGAGTTCCCACTCCCCCGGATGCAATGTCTGACGACTCAGAAAATCCGCTTCCCAATTTTCCACTCCTGGGATGTGGATTGCAGACAGGTGGCAGGAGCGAGTCTCCGCCCATTGAATGATTTTGGTCACTTCTTCCATCGCCAGGGAACTCCTTGTTCCCCCCTGATGGTTGATGTACGCAACAGTCGTCATGTTGTCTGATTGAAACCGTATGAACTTGGCCTTCGCTAGCTGAGGCCAAGCCTTGAGAGCATTGAATATCGCTCTCAGTTCCAGAATATTTATCGGTAGAAGAGATTCTTCCCGAGACCAAAGACCCTGAGCTTTCAGGGATCCCCAGACCGCGCCCCAGCCCATCAGACTGGCGTCGGTCGTGACAATGACCCACTCTGGTCTGCGGAAGGTCATCCCTTGTGACAGGTTGTCCAGGGACAGCCACCAACGGAGTGAGTCTCTGGTCCTCTGATTTACTTGTATCTTCGGAGACAAGTCTGTATAGTCCCCATTCCACTGACTGAGCATGCACAGTTGTAATGGTCTTAGATGAATGCGCGCAAAAGGAACTATGTCCATTGCCGCTACCATCAAACCTATTACTTCCATGCACTGCGCTATGGAAGGAAGAGGAACGGAATGAAGTGTCCGACAAGAGTTTAGAAGTTTTGTTTTTCTGGCCTCTGTCAGAAAAATCCTCATTTCTAAGGAGTCTATTATTGTTCCCAAGAAGGGAACCCTTGTCGACGGAGATAGAGAACTCTTTTCCACGTTCACTTTCCATCCGTGAGATCTGAGAAAGGCCAGGACTATGTCCGTGTGAGCCTTCGCTTGAGGAAGGGACGACGCTTGAATCAGAATGTCGTCCAAGTAAGGTACTACTGCAATGCCCCTTGGTCTTAGCACCGCTAGAAGGGACCCTAGTACCTTTGTGAAAATCCTTGGAGCAGTGGCTAATCCGAAAGGAAGCGCCACGAACTAGTAATGCTTGTCCAGGAATGCGAACCTTAGGAACCGATGATGTTCCTTGTGGATAGGAATATGTAGATACGCATCCTTTAAATCCACCGTGGTCATGAATTGACCTTCCTGGATGGAAGGAAGAATTGTTCGAATGGTTTCCATCTTGAACGATGGAACCTTGAGAAACTTGTTTAAGATCTTGAGATCTAAGATTGGTCTGAACGTTCCCTCTTTTTTGGGAACTATGAACAGATTGGAGTAGAACCCCATCCCTTGTTCTCCTAATGGAACAGGATGAATCACTCCCATTTTTAGCAGGTCTTCTACACAATGTAAGAATGCCTGTCTTTTTATGTGGTCTGAAGACAATTGAGACCTGTGGAACCTCCCCCTTGGGGGAAGCCCCTTGAATTCCAGAAGATAACCTTGGGAGACTATTTCTAGTGCCCAAGGATCCAGAACATCTCTTGCCCAAGCCTGAGCGAAGAGAGAGAGTCTGCCCCCCACCAGATCCGGTCCCGGATCGGGGGCCAACATTTCATGCTGTCTTGGTAGCAGTGGCAGGTTTCTTGGCCTGCTTTCCCTTGTTCCAGCCTTGCATTGGTCTCCAGGCTGGCTTGGCTTGAGAAGTATTACCCTCTTGCTTAGAGGACGTAGCACTTGGGGCTGGTCCGTTTCTACGAAAGGGACGAAAATTAGGTTTATTTTTGGCCTTGAAAGACCTATCCTGAGGAAGGGCGTGGCCCTTACCCCCAGTGATATCAGAGATAATCTCTTTCAAGTCAGGGCCAAACAGCGTTTTCCCCTTGAAAGGAATGTTAAGTAGTTTGTTCTTGGAAGACGCATCCGCTGACCAAGATTTCAACCAAAGCGCTCTGCGCGCCACAATAGCAAACCCAGAATTTTTCGCCGCTAACCTAGCCAATTGCAAAGTGGCGTCTAGGGTGAAAGAATTAGCCAATTTGAGAGCACGGATTCTGTCCATAATCTCCTCATAAGGAGGAGAATCACTATCGATCGCCTTAACTAGTTCATCGAACCAGAAACACGCGGCTGTAGTGACAGGGACAATGCATGAAATTGGTTGTAGAAGGTAACCTTGCTGAACAAACATATTTTTAAGCAAACCTTCTAATTTTTTATCCATAGGATCTTTGAAAGCACAACTATCTTCTATGGGTATAGTGGTGCGTTTGTTTAAAGTAGAAACCGCTCCCTCGACCTTGGGGACTGTCTGCCATAAGTCCTTTCTGGGGTCGACCATAGGAAACAATTTTTTAAATATGGGGGGAGGGACGAAAGGTATACCGGGCCTTTCCCATTCTTTATTTACAATGTCCGCCACCCGCTTGGGTATAGGAAAAGCTTCTGGGAGCCCCGGGACCTCTAGGAACTTGTCCATTTTACATAGTTTCTCTGGGATGATCAAATTCTCACAATCATCCAGAGTGGATAATACCTCCTTAAGCAGAGCGCGGAGATGTTCCAACTTAAATTTAAATGTAATCACATCGGGTTCAGCTTGTTGAGAAATTTTCCCTGAATCTGAAATTTCTCCCTCAGACAAAACCTCCCTGGCCCCCTCAGACTGGTGTAGGGGCATTTCAGAACCATTATCATCAGCGTCCTCATGCTCTTCAGTATCTAAAACAGAGCAGTCGCGCTTACGCTGATAAGTGGGCATTTTGGCTAAAATGTTTTTGATAGAATTATCCATTACAGCCGTTAATTGTTGCATAGTAAGGAGTATTGGCGCGCTAGATGTACTAGGGGCCTCCTGAGTGGGCAAGACTCGTGTAGACGAAGGAGGGAATGATGCAGTACCATGCTTACTCCCCTCACTTGAGGAATCATCTTGGGCATCATTTTCAGTGTCACATAAATCACATTTATTTAAATGAGAAGGAACCCTGGCTTCCCCACATTCAGAACACAGTCTATCTGGTAGTTCAGACATGTTAAACAGGCATAAACTTGATAACAAAGTACAAAAAACGTTTTAAAATAAAACCGTTACTGTCACTTTAAATTTTAAACTGAACACACTTTATTACTGCAATTGCGAAAAAGTATGAAGGAATTGTTCAAAATTCACCAAAATTTCACCACAGTGTCTTAAAGCCTTAAAAGTATTGCACACCAAATTTGGAAGCTTTAACCCTTAAAATAACGGAACCGGAGCCGTTTTTAACTTTAACCCCTTTACAGTCCCTGGTATCTGCTTTGCTGAGACCCAACCAAGCCCAAAGGGGAAAACGATACCAAATGATGCCTTCAGAAAGTCTTTTCTATGTATCAGAGCTCCTCACACATGCGACTGCATGTCATGCCTCTCAAAAACAAGTGCGCAATACCGGCGCGAAAATGAGGCTCTGCCTATGATTAGGGAAAGCCCCTAAAGAATAAGGTGTCTAAAACAGTGCCTGCCGATATTATTTTACCAAAATACCCATATTAAATGATTCCTCAAGGCTAAATATGTGTAATATATGAATCGATTTAGCCCAGAAAAAGTCTACAGTCATAATAAGCCCTTGTGAAGCCCTTATTTACTTTCTGAATAAACATGGCTTACCGGATCCCATAGGGAAAATGACAGCTTCCAGCATTACATCGTCTTGTTAGAATGTGTCATACCTCAAGCAGCAAAAGACTGCTCACTGTTCCCCCAACTGAAGTTAATTCCTCTCAACAGTCCTGTGTGGAACAGCCATGGATTTTAGTAACGATTGCTAAAATCATTTTCCTCTTACAAACAGAAATCTTCATCTCTTTTCTGTTTCAGAGTAAATAGTACATACCAGCACTATTTTAAAATAACAAACTCTTGATTGAATAATAAAAACTACAGTTAAACACTAAAAAACTCTAAGCCATCTCCGTGGAGATGTTGCCTGTACAACGGCAAAGAGAATGACTGGGGTAGGCGGAGCCTAGGAGGGATCATGTGACCAGCTTTGCTGGGCTCTTTGCCATTTCCTGTTGGGGAAGAGAATATCCCACAAGTAAGGATGACGCCGTGGACCGGACACACCTATGTTGGAGAAATTGATACTAGGAGTAAATGAGAAAGTTGCTTAAAATTGCATTCCTTATCTGAATCATGAAAGAAAACATTTGGGTTTAGTGTCCCTTTAACACAGAGGAGATCTGGGAGCTAGCTGAAAACATCAGGTGATGGCAATGGCAAGAAACAAATGTGTGTAGCCAACGATCACCAGCTAGCTCCCAGTAGTGTAGAAAATGTAGTGTTGTCTAAAAATTACATGCTCTGTCAGAATCAGGAAAGTTTAATATTGACTCATTTACTATCAAGTCTGCAAATTCATAAAATCATCTAAACGTCGGCGTACATGTTAGAATATTTCAAACATACTTTACCACCACTAGAAAGCACACTCAGAAATACAAATGTAAGTTAAGATTTAAAAACATGAAAAGTTTGCTGTAGCTTTCACTTTCAAAACAGCTGCTTCCTTAGAGAGAAAATAAAATATTTCTTACAATAGGTCTATTAGAATTTGATGTTTTTTTCTGTAATAAACCTCTATGCACAGTATGAAATGAACAAAAAAGTCATGTGATATGTACAATGATTAACTCACTTTAGCAGTGTCTCTTACAGAGGGTGAATTCAAAAGCCTGTCTTTCATTCTTTCCTCTTCATAACGCTGAGCAGCCAACTGAGCCTCCCTCCTGGCACTCTCCAAGTCTCTTCTGTGCAAAGGCTCTGTATCTTTCTGTGATAAATGGAAGATGCAACATTACTTGTGTGGAACAAAACAGAACAATATGATGAATCATTATGGATTCATCATATCTTAGAGGCGAAATATAGACTGGACACAGAACACCCCTTTAAAGAATGAATATGCCTATGAACAGGTTCCTAAACATGCACATCAACATGCCCATGTTAAATCAGTTATTTTATTACCCAGCATTCTTTAAAATCTTATATTCTGACCTTGCTGATAATGACCATCTTTTAAAGGGATATGAAACCCCAAATTTTTCTTTCATGATTCAGTTAGAAAATGTGATTTTAAACAACTTCTTAATTTACTTCTATTATCAATATTTCCTTTTTTTTTTGGTATCTTTTGTTTAAAAACAGGGACGTATGCTTAGGAGCCAGCCCATTTCTGGAGCACTATATGACAGCAGTTTTGCAAGAATGTTATCCATTTTTAAGAGCACTAGATGGCAGCACTATTTCCTGCCATGCAGTGCTTTATATGCCTACCTAGGTATCTCTTCAACGCAGAATACTATAAGAATGAAGCAAATTAGATAAGAGAAACTAAAAATTGGAAACTTATTAAAAATTGTATGCTCTTTTAAATAAAAACAATTAAAAAACCTGGTGCAGTAGGAGTGGGGAGGGAAGAGCCATTTCTGAGGGATCAGGGAGGTGGAAGTGTGAGGAGGAATCTCTACACTACAATAAATAATAAAAAAAAACTAAACAAACCTATCTGCATACTGGCAGTCTGGATGCCCGTACTAAAGATGGTGGAAGACGATGGTGACCAGTGGGAGGTAAGTGAGCTGTTTGGAAGGGATCAGGGAGTTGTTAGATGGGAGGGTAATCCCTGCACTACAATACATTTTACCCTTAATAGCTAACTGATTAACGCCTCCACTGCTAGGAATTTTAAAGTGTGGTGCTCAGCGGCAAGAAGCAGCTTTCTAATTACCAAAAAAACAATGGCAAAACCATGCATGCATGCCATTTATTTGTAAAGAGGATAATAGAAAAACTTTTATAACCATTTCTAATTACTGCAGTAGTTGTGTGTAAATTTTTTTAGTTTGAAACCCAATGTTTGTGAAAAACCTTAAATTATTCTTACCTGATCATTTTCTTTTCTTCAGATGGAAAGAGTCCACAGCTGCATTCATTACTTTTGGGAAATCAGAACCTGGCCACCAGGAGGAGGCAAAGACACCCCAGCCAATACCTCCCCCACTTCCCTCATCCCCCAGTCATTCTGCCGAGGAAACAAGGAACAGTAGAAGAAATATCAGGGTGAAAAGGTGCAAGAAGAACAAAATAACAGACGCCCACAAAAATACAGGCGGGGAACTGTGGACTCTTTCCATCTGAAGAAAAGAAAATTATGGGGGGACTCACCCACCCCAATCTGCTCCTCCAAAATAAGAGAAAAGTGCAATAGATCGGTAGGAAGACCTGCCACAACTCTCCTAGACACTCTACGTAGAGAGTTCAATTTCCAACAGGTGGAACAGAGCCCAGAGAGCAGCAGATGCTGCCATTTACAGGAATAAGAGAACTGATCCAACCTCCTACACACAGGGAAGAACAATGACCCTCCAGAGAGAGGAAACCCCAGCTCATAAGAAAGACAAACTATCACCTCAAAAGGGAAGGGCACAGATAAGAACAGCGTACATGTCCACAAGACATGAAGCCATAGAATGATCAAAACACGGACCGAATGAAAAAATCATCCAGACACCACTGTTGAACCAACGGAGAAAAAACTCCCCATGAAGAGGAGCACACTCCGTCCAAAGTACAAGTCAGGCCTTAAAGTTTATAGCCAGTACTGAAGGTGGATGTGTATCACCCGGGCCAATTCATATTCTTCACAAGAAGTAGAGTCTCGAGAAAAAAAAAAAAAAAAAAAATCAGAATCCTCCATAACTGGGATTTTGAATAAAACAATGGACCAATAAGAAAAATATAAAAGGCACCTTACACCCCCAATCGCAGGGACACTCACCACCTCCAGGGAACCAGACCCCAGCGGACTAGGATTTCTCTGTCGCCACTCGATCAGGAATGTGGAAATGGAGAGCCAAAATGTGGCCACGCCCGGTCACAAGGTAAACCGTGCAGTCCATGCAAAAGCGCGCCCGACCATAAAGGCTGCGTCACTAGACATAGGCCGTTATGTTCCAAAATAGCTATGAGCTGAAGCAACACTACACAGTAGCAGACAGAATCACATAACAAACATGATTATAAAATCCCCTGTTCAATAACCCCCCTCAGGAGATATTAACCCTTGATTCCAAGATACAAAAAAGAGCCTCACTGAGACCCTATGTTAAAGTGAATGTAAATTTTGATGCTAAAGTGCCCGGTTTTTAAAACTTTGATTAAAAACAGAGGCACTTTAATTCATCAATATTTTCATTTCACTCCTGTTGTGAAAATAAACTTACTTTTTAATCTTCACAGCAGCTCCAGCTTCCTCCACCTGTTTCAAAGCCTCTTCCTGGGTCTAAAATGAGGTATCTGGCTTCCTCCAATCACAGCAGTGAATCAGACACTGAATCCCCCGGGGGGGAATCTGTGATTGGAGGATGACCTATCAATCATTTCTGACATCAGAAATGGCTTGTGAGACCGGAGGAAGCAGCAGCTGCTGTGAAGTTTAAAAGGTAAGTTTTTTGTCACAACAGGAGTGAAATGTAAATTTTGATGAATTAAAGTGCCCCTGTTTTTAATCAAAGTTTTAAAAACCGGGCACTTAAACATCAAAATTTACATTCACTTTAAAGATACCCCCGAAGGGTTGTAGCCCCTCTCGGATAAACAGTTGAAATTACAATACATCCATAATGAAAGTAAAATTTAAACAATCTTATCGGAATCTACGCTGTGGAACAGGAACACAGCCCTTCAAGTGTGACAAATAGTAGAATCGCTTCTGCCATTGACTTGAGAGAAAAAGGTAAATTTATGCTTACCTGATAAATTAATTTCTTCTACGATACGACGAGTCCACGGATTTCATCCTTACTTGTGGGATATTAACCTCCTGCTAGCAGGAAGTGGCAAAGAGCACCACAGCAGAGCTGTATATATAGCTCCTCCCTTCCCTCCACCCCCAGTAATTTGACCGAAGGTTTAGGAAGAGAAAGGAAAATCTAAAGGTGCAGAGGTGACTGAAGTTATAAAAAATAAAATATAATCTAAATCTGTCTGAAAAATGACAGGGAGGGCCATGGACTCGTCGTATCGTAGAAGAAATTAATTTATCAGGTAAACATAAATTTACTTTTCTTCTACAAGATACGACGATTCCACGGATTTCATCCTTACTTGTGGTATACAATACCAAAGCGACAGGACACGGATGAAACGGGAGGGACAAGACAGGGACCTAAACGGAAGTCACCAATGCTTGAAGAACTTTTCTCCCAAAAACAGCCTCAGAAGAAGCAAAAGTATCAAATTTGTAAAATTTGGAAAAAGTATGAAGAGACGACAAAGTCGCAGCCTTGCAAATCTGTTCAACAGAAGCAGTCTCATATGCCAGGCGGATGATACTCTTCAGCCAAAAAGAGAGATAGCCATAGCTTTCTGACCCCTACGATTTCCACAATAAACAATGAATAATGAAGATGATTGACGGAAATCCTTAGTCGCCTGCAAGTAAAACTTCAAGGCACGGACCACGTCCAGGTAATGTAACAGACGCTCCTTCTTAGAAGAAGGATTAGTAAACAAGGAAGGAACAACAATTTCCTGATTAATATTCTTATTTGAAACAACCTTAGGAAGGAATCCAGGTTTGGTACGCAAAACCACCTTATCAGAATGAAAGATAAGATAAGGCGAGTCACATTGTAATGCTGAAAGCTCAGAAACTCTACGAGCAGAAGAAATAGCAACCAGAAACAAAACTTTCCAAGATAACAATTTAACATCTATGGAATGCATGGGTTCAAACGGAACCCCTTGAAGAACTAAATTCAAACTCCAAGGTGGATCAATTGGTCTAAATACAGGCCTAATTCTGGTTAGAGCCTGACAAAAAGACTAAACATCTGGAACATCTGCTAAACGTTTGTGTAGCAAAATTGACAACGCAGAAATCTGTCCCTTTAAGGAACTAGCTGATAACCCTTTCTCCAATCCTTCTTGGAGAAAAGACAGAATCCTGGGAATCCTAACTTTACTCCATGAGTAGCCCTTGGATTTACACCAAAAAAGATATTTACGCCATATCTTACGATATATTTTTCTAGTGACAGGCTTATGTGCCTGTATCAAAGTATCAATGACCGAATCTGAGAATCCCCGCTTAGATAAAATCAAGCGTGCAATCTCCAAGCAGTCAGCTGCAGCGAACTTAGATTTGGATGTTGGAAAGGTCCTTGAATGAGAAGGTCCTGTTCTCAATGGAAGTTTCCACGGTGGCAGAGAGGACATGTCTACAAGATCCGCATACCAAGTCCTGTGTGGCCACGCAGGAGCGATCAGAGGAAATGGCGGAAAAACATGAGAGGCTGAACGACCAAGGCACTGCCAAGGCATCTATCAGTTCAGCCTGAGGATCCCTCAACCTGGATCCGTATCTTGGAAGCTTGGCATTCTGTCGAGATGCCATCAGATCCAATTCCGGTCGGCCACATCGGAGAATCAGTGAGGCAAACACCTCCGAGTGGATTTCCCACTCCCCCGGATGAAAAAGTCTGTCGACTTAGAAAATCCGCTTCCCAGTTCTCTACTCCTGGGATGTAGATTGCCGACAGTTAACAAGAGTGGGCCTCCGCCCATCGAATTATCTTGGATACTTCTATCATCGCCAAGGAACTCCTTGTTCCTCCCTGATGATTGATATAAGCCACAGTCATGATATTGTCCGACTGGAATCTGATGAATTTGGCCGAAGCCAACTGAGGCCATGCCTGAAGCGCAATTAATATTGCTCTCAATTCCAGAATATTGATTGGAAGTAGAGACTCCACTTGAGTCCATACACCCTGAGCCTTCAGGGAATTCCAGACTGCACCCCAGCCCAGTAGGCTGGCGTCCGTTGTCACCATCACCCACGAGGGTCTGCGGAAACACATCCCCTGGGACAGATGATCCGGCGACAACCACCAAAGAAGAGTCTCTCTGGTCTCTTGATGCAGATTTATCTGAGGAGATAAATTTGCATAGTCCCCATTCCACTGTCCGAGCATGCCCAGCTGCAGTGGTCTGAGATGAAAACGAGCAAACGGAATGATGTCCATTGCCGCTACCATTAATCCAATTACCTCCATACACTGAGCCACTGATGGCCAAGGATTGGACTGACGGGCTCGGCAAGTATTTAGAATCTTTGATTTTCTGGTCTCCGTCAGAAATATCTTCATGGCTACCGAGTCTATCAGAGTTCCCAAGAAAGGAACCCTTGTCCGTGGAACTAGCGAACTCTTTTCTAGGTTCACCTTCCATCCGTGAGTTCTCAGAAAAGACAACACTGTGTCTGTATGAGATTTCGTCAGATGATAACTTGACGCCTGAATCAAGATATCGTCCAGATAAGGCGCCACTGCTATGCCCCGCGGCCTGAGAACCGCCAGAAGGGACCCTAGAACCTATGTGAAGATCCTGGTTGCTGTGGCCAAAGCAAAGGGAAGAGCCACAAACTGAAAATGTTTGTCCAGGAAGGCAAACCTTAGGAACTGATGATGATCCTTGTGGATAGGAATATGAAGGTATGCATCCTTCAAGTCCACGGTAGCCATATATTGACCCTCCTGGATCATAGGTAAAATTGTTCGGATGGTCTCCATCTTGAAGGATGGAACTCAGAGAAACTTGTTTAGAATCTTGAGGTCTAAAATAAGTCTGAACGTTCCCTCTTTTTTGGGAACCACGAAAAGATTTGAGAAAAATCCCTGTCCCTGTTCTAGTCTTGGAATGGGACAAATTACCCCCATAGTGGAGAGGTCTTTTACACAACGTAAGAACGCCTCTCTTTATCTGGTCTACAGACAATCGTGAAAGAAGAAATCTCCCTCTTGGGAAAAAATCCGTGAATTCCAGTCGATACCCGTGGGTCACAATTTCCAGTGCCCAGGGGTCCTGAACATCTCTTGCCCAAGCCTGGGCAAAGAAAGAAAGTCTGCCCCCTACTAGATCCGGTCCCAGATCGGGGGCCACCCCTTCATGCTGTCTTTGTAGCAGCAGCGGGCTTCTTGGGTTGTTTACCCTTGTTCCAAGCCTGGTTAGGTCTCCAGACGGACTTGGACTGAGCAAAATTCCCTTCCTACTTTGTGGAGGAAGAGGAAGCAGAGGTACTCCTTTAAAATTCCGAAAGGAACGAAAATTATTTTGTTTACCCCTCATCTTAACAGACTTATCCTGAGGTAGAGCGTGACCTTTACCTCCAGTAATGTCAGAAATGATTTCCTTCAACTCAGGCCCGAATAGAGTCTTCCCATTGAAAGGAATAGCTAAGAGCTTTGATTTAGATGACACATCAGCAGACCACGATTTTAACCATAACGCTCTAGGCGCTAAAATGGAAAATCCTGCATTTTTCGCCGCCAATTTAGCAATTTGAAAGGCGGCATCTGTAATAAAAGAATTACCTAGCTTGAGAGCCCTAATTCTATCTAAAATGTCCTCTAAAGGGGTCTCAACCTTCAGAGACTCTTCTAGAGCATCAAACCAAAAAGCCGCTGCAGTAGTAACTGGAACAATGCAAGCTGTTGGTTGTAAAAGGAAACCCTGATGAATAAATAATTTCTTTAGAAGACCCTCTAACTTCTTATCCATAGGGTCTTTGAAAGCACAACTGTCTTCAATAGGTATAGTTGTACGCTTAGCCAGGGTAGAAATAACTCCCTCCACCTTAGGGACCGACTGCCAAGAGTCCCGAATGGTGTCTGATATGGGATACATTTACTTGAAATTAGGAGGAGGAGAGAACAGTATACCCGGTCTGTCCCATTCCTTTTTTATAATTGCCAAAAAAAATTTAGGAACCAGAAAAACATCAGTGTAAGTAGGTACCTCTAGATATTTGTCCATTTTACACAATTTCTCTGGTGGTATAACAATAGGGTCACAATCATCCAGGGTAGCTAAAACCTCCCGAAGTAACAGTCGGAGGTGTTCAAGCTTAAATTTAAAAGACATGACGTCCGAATCTGTCTGAGGTAACATACTTCCTGGGTCTGAAAGTTCTCTCTCAGACAACAATTCCCTGACCCCCAACTCAGAGCCCTGTGAGGGTACATCGGAAATAGCCAACAAAGCATCAGAGGATTCAGTAATCACATTAATACCTGACCTACTGCGTTTACCCTGTAATACTGGTAACTTAGATAATACCTCTGTAAGGGTAGTTGACATAACTGCAGCCATATCCTGCAGAGTAAAAGAATTAGAAGCACTTGAGGTACTTGGCGTCGCTTGTGTGGGTGTTAAAGGTTGTGACACTTGGGGAGAATTAGAAGGCATATCCTGATTCTGGCTTCTAAACACATAGAACAATTAGTTTCATCAATGTCAGACATGTTGAACAGACTAGCAGTGACCACAATAGTAGTAAACCACCTTATTTATTGATTTAAACAATTTTTAGAAAAATGTGTAATGCGCCTTTAAGAAATAAAAAGCGCACAATTTTTTCTCAGACTGCCTAAAACGTTAATAAACGCAACACAATTAAATATATATATTCTATTGGCCCAAAAATTATTGCACCCTATAAGCAAAAGGTGAATTTACCCTCTAATAGACATTTTAACCAAAAAATATGTTTTAACAGAAAAAATGACCCCTGCACCCATCTGCCCCCAGGGTACTGCAAAATGACTCGACAACGATCCGGTGAACTGTACACAATGTTAGGCCTCACCGGAGCTAATGTCCTGGTGCCTTCTCAGTCAGAGTAAACTGCGTGTCTGAGCGAGCAAAATAGGCCCCGCCCATCATGGACGTCGTCCTAACTTTCTGTCTAACCGCATGGGAAGCGGTTTTGAAAAATAAGCCATGTGGTCCCTTTAGAATCTCTTAATAAAAAAAACCTGCAGCCCTACTGACTTTGAAATAAAATATAAAATGTCAAGCTGCCTCTCCCAGTGTCCAGCCCAATATAGTGTCAAATCAATATGTATAAACACAGGATCTTCAGTAACACCCTCAGTGTACAGGTCTACTGCTTACCCCTTCCCTTGCAGGGAAAAATGTCAGCCAGTTCTGATATACAAAGTCTCCTCAGAAATAAAAGACTGAACATACCTCAATGATGCTTGTAGCATGAAACCGTTCTCCACACTGAAGATTTCTCTTGCACTACCTTCAGAAGCTCTGTGGGAACCAACATGGATCTTAGTTACATCTGCTAAGATCATCAACCTCAGGGCAGAAATCCTCTTCATTCCATATCTCCCTGAGGAAAATAGTACTCACCGGTACCATTTAAAATAAAAAACTTCTTGATTGAAGAATCTAAAACTAACACCTCACTTTACCTCTTCCTAGTACTAACAAAGGCAAAGAGAATGACTGGGGTGGAGGGAAGGGAGGAGCTATATATATGCAGCTCTGCTGTGGTGCTCTTTGCCATTTCCTGTTAGCAGGAGGTTAATATCCCACAAAAATTAAATCCGTGGACTCGTCGTATCTTGTATAAGAAAAGCAGGCAGCGAAACTAGTCAACGCTGATTGCTTGTGAAGCTGTTAATATGAGTCAGGATGGTTTCACAGAAAGACTCTACCTGCATCTCCAGACTAACTTTCATCCATGCTCTCACTGAGAGGCTGACAGGACTACTTAAAACTCCAGTCCCATGCCGAAGAGTACTACCCTCTAGAAGAGATTATTGAAAACTTCTGACACTTCTCTGCCAAAATCCTGTGACGAAAGGCAAAGAATAACTGGGGGATGAGGGAAGTGGGGGAGGTATTTAAGCCTTTGGCTGGGGTGTCTTTGCCTCCTCCTGGTGGCAGGTTCTGAATTCCCAAAAGTAATGAATGCAGCTGTGGACTCCTTCCATTTATGAAAAAAAGTTAACTATTTTTCTTTATTTAATGGCATTTGGCGGTGAATTGGAAGCATGAGATATACCAAAATAGGCATAGATCAATACCTTGGGTTGTCTAGTTTAAAATTATATATATATATATATATATATATATATATACATACACACACACACACACATATATATATATACAGTGGATATAAAAAGCCTACACACCCCTGTTAAAATGGCAGGTTTCTGTGATGTAAAAAAATGAGACAAAGATAAATCATTTCAGAACTTTTTCCACCTTTAATGTGACCTATAAACTATGCAACTCAATTGAAAAATAAACTGAAATTTTTTAGGTGAAGGGAAGTAAAAAAAATAAATAATAAAAAAAAAAATAATATGGTTGCATAAGTGTGCACACCCTTAAACTAATACTTTGTTGAAGCAACATTTGATTTTATTACAGCACTCAGTCTTTTGGGGTAGGAGTCTATCAGCATGGCACATCTTGACTTGGCAAGATTCGCCCACTCTTCTTTGCAAAAACACTCCAAATCCGTCAGATTGCGAGGGCATCTCCTGTGCACAGCCCTCTTCAGATCACCCCACAGATTTTCGATTGGATTCAGGTCTGGGCTCTGGCTGGGCCATTCCAAAAACAAAATTTATGCTTACATGATAAATTTATTTCTCTTGTGGTGTATCCAGTCCACGGATTCATCCATTACTTGTGGGATATTCTCCTTCCCAACAGGAAGCTGCAAGAGGATCACCCACATCAGAGCTGTCTATATAGCTCCTCCCCTAACTGCCACCCCCAGTCATTCGACCGAAGACAAACAAGAGAAAGGAGAAACTATAGGGTGCAGTGGTGACTGTAGTTAAAAAATAAAAAACACCTGCCTTAAAATGACAGGGTGGGCCGTGGACTGGATACACCACAAGAGAAATACATTTATCAGATAAGCATAAATTTTGTTTTCTCTTGTAAGGTGTATCCAGTCCACGGATTCATCCATTACTTGTGGGATACCAATACCAAAGCTATAGGACACGGATGAAGGGAGGGACAAGGCAGGCGCTTAAACGGAAGGCACCACTGACTGTAAGACCTTTCTCCCAAAAATAGCCTCCGAAGAAGCAAAAGTATCAAATTTGTAGAATTTAGAAAAAGTATGAAGCGAAGACCAAGTCGCCGCCTTACAAATCTGTTCAACAGAAGCCTAATTTTTAAAAGCCCATGTGGAAGCCACCGCTCTAGTGGAATGAGCTGTAATTCTTTCAGGAGGCTGATAGCCAGCAGTCTCATAAGCTAAGCGGATTATACTTCTTAACCAAAAAGAAAGAGAAGTTGCTGAAGTCTTTTGGCCTTTCCTCTGTCCAGAGTAGACAACAAACAATGCAGATGTTTGACGAAAATCTTTAGCAGCTTGTAAATAAAACTTTAAAGCACGAACCACATCAAGATTGTGTAATAGACGTTCTTTCTTTGAAGAAGGATTAGGACACAGTGACGGAACAACAATCTCCTGATTGATATTCTTATTAGATACCACCTTAGGAAGAAACCCAGGTTTGGTACGCAAAACTACCTTATCTGCATGGAAGATCAGATAAGGGGAATCACACTGCAAGGCAGATAACTCTGAAACTCTTCGAGCCGAAGAGATAGCTACTAGAAACAGAACTTTCCAAGATAAAAGCTTGATATCTATCGAATGCAGAGGTTCAAACGGAACCCCTTGATGAACTTTAAGAACTAAATTTAAACTCCAACGCGGAGCAACAGGTTTAAATACAGGCTTGATTCTAACTAAAGCCTGACAAAACGCCTGAACGTCTGGAACATCAGCCAGGCGCTTGTGCAAAAGAATAGACAGAGCAGAAATCTGTCCCTTTAAGGAACTAGCTGACAATCCCTTCTCCAATCCTTCTTGGAGAAAAGATAATATCCTGGGAATCCTGACTTTACTCCATGAGTAACCCTTGGATTCACACCAATGAAGATATTTACACCATATCTTATGATAGATTTCCTGGTGACAGGCTTTCGAATTAAGGCATCAATGACCGACTCAGAGAAACCACGTTTTGATAAAATCAAGCGTTCAATCTCCAAGCAGTCAGACGCAGAGAAATTAGATTTGGATGGTTGAAAGGACCCTGAAGTAGAAGGTCCTGCTTCAGCGGTAGAGTCCATGGTGGAAGGGATGACATGTCCACCAGATCTGCATACCAAGTCCTGCGTGGCCCCGCAGGTGCTATCAAAATCACTGAAGCTCTCTCCTGCTTGATCTTGGCAATCAGACGAGGGAGCAGAGGAAACGGTGAAAACACATAAGCCAGGTTGAAATACCAAGGCGCTGCTAGAGCATCTATCAGCGCTGCCTTGGGATCCCTGGACCTGGATCCGTAACAAGGGAGCTTGGCGTTCTGACGAGACGCCATGAGATCCAGTTCTGGTTTGCCCCAAAGTTGAATCAACTGTGCAAACACCTCCGGATGGAGTTCCCACTCCCCCGGATGAAACGTCTGTCGACTTAGAAAATCCGCCTCCCAGTTCTCTACTCCTGGGATATGGATAGCTGATAGATTTTGAAACCTCCAACATTGCTAGGGAACTCCTTGTTCCCCCTTGATGGTTGATGTAGGCTACAGTCGTGATATTGTCCGACTGAAATCTGATGAACCTGACCGCAGATAGCTGAGGCCAAGCCTGAAGAGCATTGAATATCGCTCTTAGTTCCAGAATGTTTATCGGAAGGAGTGTCTCCTCCTGAGTCCACAAGCCCTGAGCTTTCAGGGAGTTCCAGACTGCACCCCAGCCCAGAAGGCTGGCATCTGTCATTACTATTGTCCAATCTGGCCTGCGGAAGGTCATACCCTTGGACAGATGGACCCGAGATAGCCACCAGAGAAGAGAATCCCTGGTCTCTTGATCCAGATTTAGTAGAGGGGACAAATCTGTGTAATCCCCATTCCACTGACTGAGCATGCAGAGTTGCAGCGGTCTGAGATGTAGGCGGGCAAATGGCACTATGTCCATTGCCGCTACCATTAAGCCGATAACTTCCATACACTGAGCCACTGAAGGGCGAGAAGTAGATGAAAGAACACGGCAGGAATTTAGAAGTTTTGACAACCTGGCCTCTGTCAGGTAAATCTTAATTTCTACAGAATCTATCAGAGTTCATAGGAAGGAAACTCTTGTGAGAGGGGATAGAGAACTCTTTTCTTCGTTCACTTTCCACCCATGCGACCTCAGGAATGCAAGAACAATGTCTGTATGGGACCTGGCGATTTAAAAATTCGACGCCTGTATTAGAATGTCGTCTAGGTAAGGGGCTACTGCTATACCCCGCGGCCTAAGGACCGCTAGGAGTGACCCCAGAACCTTCGTAAAGATTATTGGTGCCGTAGCTAACCCAAAGGGAAGAGCCACAAACTGGTAATGCCTGTCTAGGAAGGCGAACCTGAGAAACCGATGATGATCTCCGTGTATCGGAATGTGAAGATAAGCATCCTTTAAGTCCACGGTAGTCATATATTGACCCTCCTGGATCATAGGTAGGATGGTTCGAATAGTCTCCATCTTGAAGGATGGGACCCTGAGAAATTTGTTTAGGATCTTGAGATCTAAGATTGGTCTGAAGGTTCCCTCTTTCTTGGGAACCACAAACAAATTTGAATAGAAGCCTTGCCCCTGTTCCTCCTTTGGAACTGGGTGGATCATAACTCCCATAACTAGGAGGTCTTGAACACAATTTAAGAATGCCTCTCTCTTTATCTGGTTTGCAGATAATTGTGAGAGATGAAATCTTCCTTTTGGGGAAGAAGCTTTGAAGTCCAGAAGATATCCCTGGGACACGATTTCCAACGCCCAGGGATCCTGGACATCTCTTGCCCAAGCCTGGGCGAAGAGAGAAAGTCTGCCCCCTACTAGATCCGTTGCCGGATCGGGGGCTGATCTTTCATGCTGTCTTAGAGGCAGCAGCAGGTTTTTTGGCCTGCTTTCCTTTGTTCCAAGCCTGGTTAGGTCTCCAGACCGGCTTGGACTGGGCAAAATTTCCCTCTTGTTTTGTATTAGAGGAAGTTGAAGCTGCGCCACTGTTGAAGTTTCGAAAGGAACGAAAATTAGTCTGTTTGGTCCTTAATTTGTTGGACCTATCCTGAGGAAGGGCGTGACCTTTTCCTCCAGTAATATCAGAAATGATCTCCTTCAGTCCAGGCCCAAATAGGGTCTGCCCCTTGAAGGGAATGTTGAGAAGCTTAGACTTTGAAGTAACGTCAGCTGACCAAGATTTAAGCCATAGCGCCCTACGCGCCTGAATAGCAAAACCATTAGTTTGGTTAAATGAACAACGGCGTCAGAAACAAATGAATTGGCTAGCTTAAGAGCTTTAAGCTTGTCAAGGATATCATCCAATGGGGTTTCTACCTGTAGAGCCTCAAACCAGAAGGCCACAGCAGCAGTGACAGGAGCAATGCATGCAAGGGGCTGGAGAATAAAACCTTGTTGAATAAAAATTTTCTTAAGGTAACCCTCTTATTTTTTTTGTCCATTGGATCTAGAAAAGCACAACTGTCCTCGACAGTGGTACGCTTCGCTAGAGTAGAGACTGCTCCCTTCACCTTAGGGACCGTTTGCCACAAGTCCCGTGTAGCGGCATCTATGGGAAACATCTTTTTAAAAACAGGAAGGGGACGGTACACCTGGTCTATCCCATTCCTTAGTAATAATTTCTGAAAACCTCTTAGGTATTGGAAAAACATCAGTGTAAACAGGCACTGCGTAGTATTTATCCAATTTACACAATTTCTCTGGTACTACAATGGCGTCACAGTCATCCAGAGTTGCTAAAACCTCCTTGAGCAACATGCGGAGGTGTTCAAGCTTAAATTTAAATGTAGACATATCAGAATCAGGTTGAAGTATCTTCCCTGAGTCAGAAAAATCACCCACTGATAGAAGCTCTCCTTCTTCGGCTTCTGCACATTGTGAGGGTATATCAGACATAGCTACTAAAGCGTCAGAGAGCTCTGTATTTGTTCTAGCCCCAGAGCTGTCTCGCTTTCCTTGTAACCCTGGCAGTTTGGACAATACTTCTGTAAGAGTATGATTCATAACTGCCGCCATGTCTTGTAAAGTATACGCAATGGGCGCGCTAGATGTACTTGGCACCCCTTGAGCGGGAGTTAAAGGCTCTGACACGTGGGGAGAGTTAGTCAGCATAACTTCCCCCTTGTCAATTTCCTCTGGTAATAAATCTTTTAAAGCCAGAATATGATCTTTATAACTTATAGTAAGATCAGTGAATTTGGTACACATTCTAAGAGGGGGTTCCACAATGGCTTCTAAACATAATGAACAAGGAGTTTCCTCTATGTCAGACATGTTTAACAGATTAGTAATGAGACCAGCAAGCTTTGAAAACACTTTAATTAATGTGAAAAAGCAGAATATAAAAAACGGTACTGTGCCTTTAAGGGGAAAAAAAATAAACACAAAAACTGCAAAACAGTGAAAAAAGCAGTTAACTCTCTGAAATTTTTACAGTGTATATAATAGACTAAAATAGCATTGCACCCACTTGCAAATGGATGATTAACCCCTCAGGTTTCAAAAACAAAGCAAAAAAACGGTAAAAAACGTTATAACAGTCACAAGCAAACTGCCACAGCTCTACTGTGGCTCTTACCTTCCCATAAAACGACTTTTGTAGGCACAAAAACCCTTTACAGAGATCCAATATGTCAGGGGACTCCTCCAGGGAAGCTGGATGTCTCAGAATGTAAAAACAACTGCGCAATTAGAGCGCGAAAATAGGCCAGAGTCAGAGGGCCTTAAAAAACTATTCCTAGGAGTAAAATAACAGCCATGTGGAAACTAGGCCCCAAAGAAAGTTTTATCACCTCAGTAAAAAACGTTCTTTATATATATGCAAACGTTTTTACATACTAAGCCATAATAGAAAGTACTATGAAAATTACCCTTTACTGCAAGCATGTTGCCAGTCGTTATTAAATCACTGCACTCAGGCTTACCTTAACTATATCAGGCACTGTCAGCATTTTCTAGTTCTTATCATCCTCTAGAAAATAATATACTGAACATACCTCAGGGCAGTTAATTCTGCAGGCCGTTCTCCCAACTGAAGTTTCCCCATATTCTTCAGCAGTGGACCTTAGTTACAACCTGCTAAGATCATCAAAAACCTTAGGCAAATTCTTCTTCTAATTTCTGCCTGAGGTAAAAAAACATAATTTATGTAAGAACTTACCTGATCATTTCTTTCATATTAGCAAGAGTCCATGAGCTAGTGACGTATGGGATATACATTCCTACCAGGAGGGGCAAAGTTTCCCAAACCTCAAAATGCCTATAAATACACCACTCACCACACCCACAAATCAGTTTAACGAATAGCCAAGAAGTGGGGTGATAAGAAAAAAGTGTGAAGCATAAAAAATAAGGAATTGGAATAATTGAGCTTTATACAAAAAAATCATAACCACCACAAAAAAAGGGTGGGCCTCATGGACTCTTGCTAATATGAAAGAAATGAATTCATCAGGTAAGTTCTTACATAAATTATGTTTTCTTTCATGTAATTAGCAAGAGTCCATGAGCTAGTGACGTATGGGATAATGAATACCCAAGATGTGGATCTTCCACGCAAGAGTCACTAGAGAGGGAGGGATAAAATAAAGACTGCCAATTCCGCTGAAAAATAATCCACACCCAAAACAAAGTTTAAATCTTATAATGAAAAAAAATTTAAATATAAGCAGAAGAATCAAACTGAAACAGCTGCCTGAAGTACTTGTCTACCAAAGACTGCTTCTGAGGAAGAAAACACATCAAAATGGTAGAATTTAGTAAAAGTATGCAAAGAAGACCAAGTTGCTGCTTTGCAAATCTGATCAACCGAAGCTTCATTCCTAAATGCCCAGGAAGTAGAGACTGACCTAGTTGAATGAGCTGTAACCCTTTGAGGCGGAGTTCTACCCGACTCAACATAAGCATGATGAATCAAAGACTTTAACCACGATGCCAAAGAAATGGCAGAAGCCTTCTGACCTTTCCTAGAACCAGAAAAGATAACAAATAGACTAGAAGTCTTTCGGAAATCTTTAGTAGCTTCAACATAATATTTCAAAGCTCTAACTACATCCAAAGAATGCAACAATCTTTCCTTAGAGTTCTTAGGATTAGGACACAATGAAGGAACTACAATTTCTCTACTAATGTTGTTAGAATTCACATCTTTAGGTAAAAATTTAAATGAAGTTCGCAAAACCGCCAGATCTTGATGAAAAATCAGAAAAGGAGACTCACAAGAAAGAGCAGATAATTCAGAAACTCTTCTAGCAGAAGAGATGGCCAAAAGAAACAAAACTTTCCAAGAAAGTAATTTAATATCCAGCGAATGCATAGGTTCAAACGGAGGAGCTTGAAGAGCCCCTAGAACCAAATTCAAACTCCAAGGAGGAGAAATTGACTTAATAACAGAATTTATATGAACCAAAGCTTGTACAAAACAATGAATATCAGGAAGACTATCAATCTTTCTGTGAAAAAGAACAGAAAGAGCAGAGATTTGTCCTTTCAAGGAACTTGCAGACAAACCTTTATCCAAACCATCCTGAAGAAACTGTAAAATTCTAGGAATTCTAAAAGAATGCCAAGAAAAATGATGAGAAGAACACCAAGAAATGTAAGTCTTGCAGACTCGATAATATATCATCCTAGATACAGATTTACGAGCCTGTAACATAGTATTAATTACGGTGTCAGAGAAACCTCTATGACTGAGAATCAAGCGTTCAATCTCCATACCTTCAATTTTAAGGATTTGAGATCCTGATGGAAAAAAGGACCTTGCGATAGAAGGTCTGGTCTTAACGGAAGAGTCCACGGTTGGCAAGTAGCCATCCGGACAAGATCTGCATACCAAAACCTGTGAGGCCATGCTGGAGCCACCATCAGAATAAACAAACGCTCCTTTAGAATCTTGGAAATCACTCTTGGAAGAAGAACTAGAGGAGGAAGGATATAAGCAGGATGATACTTCCAAGGAAGTGACAATGCATCCACTGCTTCCGCCTGAGGATCCCTGGATCTGGACAGATACCTGGGAAGCTTCTTGTTTAGATGAAAAGCCATCAGATCTATTTCTGGAAGTCCCCATATTTGAACAATCTGAAGAAATACCTCTGGGTGAAGAGACCATTCGCTCGGATGTAGCGTTTGGCGACTGAGATAATCCGCTTCCCAATTGTCTATACCTGGGATATGAACCGCATAAATTAGACAGGAGCTGGATTCCGCCCATACAAGTATTCGAGATACTTCTTTCATAGCCAGAGGACTGTGAGTCCCTCCTTGATGATTGACATATGCCACGGTTGTGACATTGTCCGTCTGGAAACAAATGAACGACTCTCTCTTTAGAAGAGGCCACGACTGAAGAGCTCTGAAAATTGCACGGAGTTCCAAAATGTTGATTGGTAATCTCGTCTCCTGAGATTCCCAAACCCCTTGTGCTGTCAGAAACTCCCATACAGCTCCCCAACCTGTCAGACTTGCATCTGTTGAGATCACAGTCCAGGTTGGAAGAACAAAAGAAGCCCCCTGAACTAAACGATGGTGGTCTGTCCACCACATCAGAGAGTGTCGAACAATCGGTTTTAAAGATATTAATTGAGATATCTTTGTATAGTCCCTGCACCACTGGTTCAGCATACAGAGCTGAAGAGGACGCATGTGAAAACGAGCAAAGGGGATCGCGTCCAATGCAGCAGTCATAAGACCTAGAATTTCCATGCATAAGGCTACCGAAGGAAATAATAGAGACTAAAGGTACCGACAGACGGAACCCAATAAAATTGTCCCTTGTCTGATAGAGACAAAGACAGTGACACAAACTATCTGGAAACCTAAAAAAGGTGACCCTTGTGTGAGGAATCAAGAGCTTTTGAAAAAAAGATCCTCTAACTATGTCCTGAAGAGCAAAGTGAATCATATGAGATTCCGCATCCTCAGAAAATAATCTGAATGAAAACATAAAAATGAAAATATGCATTTATTGTATCTAATGAAAACAAATAATGCTATCACTGACCATAAAAAGGCTTCAACAGTAACCAAAATATATAGGACAGAAACACACTTAAAGAATGTGTTAGTCTTACTGGAATAAAATCAAAGAAATTTGGACCAAATAGAACCAAATAAATTTCAAAGAAGTCTTAACTTGCCCCTTACCAGCCAAGCTGGAATACGGCACGTACATCGCAATATTAGGGAGCTGATTTCGAACTGAAAAATTTCCAATTATAAACATGTTACTTGGGAAAGAACTCAGGAATTCGTTCCTTAATAAGAACAACCAAACTAGTATAAGCTTAAAGTTTTAGTCTTAGAACTCAATCTTGAAGCCCAGAGTAACAGTTAAGAATTGAATCCAATTATAGAACAAATAATTGATTATCTTAGAACAAAAGAAATATGGATTTTTTAAGAATCACAAAATTCTTCTAGCTAAAATAGCCAAAGACATAGATTAACCCTCATTTGCGAAAATATTCAATAAAATGAAGACACAAATGAAATTATTAGCATGATAGTCCAGTTTAAAGGACCAGTCAATACAGTGGACTTGCATAATCAATAAATGCAAAACAACAAGACAAATGCAACCGCACCTAGTCTAGTAAATGTTGTCCCTTAACAATGCTAAAATAAATCATAATCTGATACTTGATCTTAAAGTAAACAGAACAAAAATGAAGAAATTGCAATATCCAAATAAATCACAGGACCAAGAAAAGTACCTGAAACTAAATAATTTTCCATAAATAAGATACAACTATCTAAAGGAAAATAAATACTATTTTGCTATAGAAACAATAGCATAATTAGTAGGAGTAGAGATAGCCCCAATAAATTGGAGAACCCTCCAAATTGAATTTAACTGCTGGCAAAGAATATAGTTTAAAACCTTTGAAGAAGGAAAAAAAGAAAATTCTCAGCCTATTCCATTCCCTAGTATGGGGAATTGGAAAGAAAACCTCTGAAAACACAGAAGAATAAATAGGCAGAAATAGTGTCAGCTAGTCTTAAAGAACTAGTTACCTTAATATCCAAAATAATCAACACCTTTTCAACAAAGAACAAATGTACTTTAATAATAAAAAAATAATAAAAAAGTAGATTTGTTAGTGTCAATATCTGATGAAGAAAATTCTGAAAGAGAAAAAACATCATCAGAGAAGGATAAAACAGTATGTTGTTGGTCATTTGAAACTTCAATAATTAAAAAAGAAGTGAAAAAAGACCTAAAAATTTTATTAGAAGGCACGAAGTCAGACAAAGCCTTTAAAATAGAATCGGAAAAATATTTCTTATAAATCTTCTAAATATTTCTTGTACATAAGATGTAAGAATGGCAATATATAAAGCATAAATACTAATGGATTCTGCATGTAAAAGTATATCATAATAACTTATTACAAACCATAGCTAAAGATAAACATTTATAACATTTAAAATAAATGAACTTAGCTTTGGTAGAACTGAAACTCAGTTAAGCGTTTTTTCCAGAAGTGGCTTCTGATTCAGGGTCAATCTGAGACATCTTGCAATATGTAATAGAAAAAACAACATATAAAGCAAAATTGATCAAATTCCTTAAATGACAGTTTCAGGAATGGGAAAAAAATGCCAATGAACAAGCTTCTAGCAACCAGAAGCAATAAACAATGAGACTTAAATATTGTGGAGACAACAATGATGCTCAAATTTTTTAGCGCCAAAAAAACCGCCCACATTATTTTGCGCCTAAATGCTCTTGGCGCCAAAAATGACGCCACATCCGGTAACGCCGATATTTTTTGGTGCAAAAACGTCAAAAAAATGACGCAACTTCCGGCGACACGTATGACGCCGGAAATGACAAGAAAATATTTGCGCCAAGAAAGTCCGTGCCAAGAATGACGCAATAAAATTAAGCATTTTCAGCCCCCGCAAGCCTAACAGCCCACAGGAAAAAAGTCAAATTTTAAGGTAAGAAAAAATTGATTTACTCATATGCATTATCCCAAATATGAAACTGACTGTCTGAAATAAGGAACGTTGAACATCCTGAATCAAGGCAAATAAACGTTTAAACACAAATATTTAGAACTTTATATAAAAGTGCCCAACCATAGCTTAGAGTGTCACAGAAAATAAGACTTACTTACCCAAGGACACTCATCTACATATAGCAGATAGCCAAACCAGTACTGAAACGAGAATCAGTAGAGGTAATGGTATATAAGAGTATATCGTCGATCTGAAAAGGGAGGTAAGAGATGAATCTCTACGACCGATAACAGAGAACCTATGAAATAGACCCCGTAGAAGGAGACCATTGAATTCAAATAGGCAATACTCTCTTCACATCCCTCTGACATTCACTGCACACTGAGAGGAAAACCGGGCTCCAGCCTGCTGCGAAGCGCATATCAACGTAGAATCTAGCACAAACTTACTTCACCACCTCCATGGGAGGCAAAGTTTGTAAAACTGATTTGTGGGTGTGGTGAGGGGTGTATTTATAGGCATTTTGAGGTTTGGGAAACTTTGCCCCTCCTGGTAGGAATGTATATCCCATACGTCACTAGCTCATGGACTCTTGCTAATTACATGAAAGAAACAGTACAATGCCGGCACCGTTTAAAAATAACAAACTTTTGATTGAAGATAAACTACACTAATTCACCACATCTCTCTAGTTACTTCCCTTGTCGAGAGTTGCAAGAGAATGACTGGGGGTGGCAGTTAGGGGAGGAGCTATATAGACAGCTCTGCTGTGGGTGATCCTCTTGCAGCTTCCTGTTGGGAAGGAGAATATCCCACAAGTAATGGATGAAACCGTGGACTGGATACAACTTACAAGAGAAACTTTAATCTTCTTCTGGTGAAGCCATTCCTTTGTTGATTTGGATGTATGCTTTGGGTCGTTGTCATGCTGAAAGATGAAGTTCCTCTCCATGTTCAGCTTTCTAGCAGAAGCATGAAGGTTTTGTGCCAATATTGACTGGTATTAGGGACTGTTCATAATTCCCTCTACCTTGAATAAGGCCCCAGTTCCAGCTGAAGAAAAACAGCCCCAAAGCATGATGCTGCCATCACCATGTTTCACTGTGGGTATGGTGTTCTTTTGGTAATATGCAGTGTTGTTTTTGCGCCAAACATATCTTTTGGAATTATTGCCAAAAAGTTCAACCTTAGTTTCATCAGACCATAGCAGCTTTTCTCACATGCTTTTGGGACACTTCAGATGTGTTTTTGCTAAATTTAGCTGGGCTTGGATGTTTTTCTTTGTAAGAAAACAGAATTTATGTTTACCTGATAAATTACTTTCTCCAACGGTGTGTCCGGTCCACGGCGTCATCCTTACTTGTGGGATATTCTCCTCCCCAACAGGAAATGGCAAAGAGCCCAGCAAAGCTGGTCACATGATCCCTCCTAGGCTCCGCCTACCCCAGTCATTCGACCGACGTTAAGGAGGAATATTGCATAGGAGAAACCATATGTTACCGTGGTGACTGTAGTTAAAGAAAATAAATTATCAGACCTGATTAAAAAAAACCAGGGCGGGCCGTGGACCGGACACACCGTTGGAGAAAGTAATTTATCAGGTAAACATAAATTCTGTTTTCTCCAACATAGGTGTGTCCGGTCCACGGCGTCATCCTTACTTGTGGGAACCAATACCAAAGCTTTAGGACACGGATGAAGGGAGGGAGCAAATCAGGTCACCTAAATGGAAGGCACCACGGCTTGCAAAACCTTTCTCCCAAAAATAGCCTCAGAAGAAGCAAAAGTATCAAATTTGTAAAATTTAGAAAAAGTGTGCAGTGAAGACCAAGTCGCTGCCTTACATATCTGATCAACAGAAGCCTCGTTCTTGAAGGCCCATGTGGAAGCCACAGCCCTAGCGGAGTGAGCTGTGATTCTTTCAGGAGGCTGCCGTCCGGCAGTCTCATAATCCAATCGGATAATGCTTTTAATCCAGAAGGAGAGAGAGGTAGAAGTTGCTTTTTGACCTCTCCGTTTACCAGAATAAACAACAAACAAAGACAAAGTTTGTCTGAAATCCTTAGTAGCTGCTAAGTAAAATTTGAGAGCACGAACTACATCCAAGTTGTGCAACAAACGTTCCTTCTTTGAAACTGGATTAGGACACAAAGAAGGCACAACTATCTCCTGGTTAATGTTTTTGTTAGAAACAACTTTTGGAAGAAAACCAGGTTTAGTACGCAAAACCACCTTATCTGCATGGAACACCAGATAAGGAGAAGAACACTGCAGAGCAGATAATTCTGAAACTCTTCTAGCAGAAGAAATTGCAACCAAAAACAAAACTTTCCAAGATAATAACTTAATATCAACGGAATGTAAGGGTTCAAACGGAACCCCCTAAAGAACTGAAAGAACTAGGTTGAGACTCCAAGGAGGAGTCAAAAATTTTGTAAACAGGCTTGATGCTAACCAGAGCCTGAACAAAGGCTAGAACATCTGGCACAGCTGCCAGCTTTTTGTGAAGTAACACAGACAAGGCAGAAATCTGTCCCATCAAGGAACTTGCAGATAATCCTTTTTCCAATCCTTCTCGAAGGAAGGATAGACTCTTAGGAATCTTAACCTTGTCCCAAGGGAATCCTGCAGATTCACACCAACAGATATACCAAATTATGTGGTAATTTTTCTGGTTACAGGCTTTCAGGCCTGAACAAGAGTATTAATAACAGAATCTGAGAACCCTCGCTTTGATAAGATCAAGCGTTCAATCTCCAAGCAGTCAGCTGGAGTGGGTCGAACGGACCTAGGACAAGAAGGTCTCGTCTCAAAGGTAGCTTCCATGGTGGAGCCGATGACATATTCACCAGATCTGCATACCAAGTCCTGCGTGGCCACGCAGGAGCTATCAAAATCACCGACGCCCTCTCCTGATTGATCCTGGCTACCAGCCTGGGGATGAGAGGAAACGGCGGGAACACATAAGCTAGTTTGAAGGTCCAAGGTGCTACTAGTGCATCCACTAGAGCCGCCTTGGGATCCCTGGATCTGTACCCGTAGTAAGGAACTCTGAAGTTCTGACGAGAGGCCATCAGATCCATGTCTGGAATGCCCCACGGTTGAGTGACTTGGGCAAAGGTTTCCGGATGGAGTTCCCACTCCCCCGGATGCAATGTCTGACGACTCAGAAAATCCGCTTCCCAATTTTCCACTCCTGGGATGTGGATAGCAGACAGGTGGCAGGAGTGAGACTCCGCCCATAGAATGATTTTGGTCACTTCTTCCATCGCTAGGGAACTCCTTGTTCCCCCCTGATGGTTGATGTATGAACTTGGCCCTCGCTAGCTGAGGCCAAGCTTTGAGAGCATTGAATATCGCTCTCAGTTCCAGAATATTTATCGGTAGAAGAGATTCTACCCGAGACCAAAGACCCTGAGCTTTCAGGGATCCCCAGACCGCGCCCCAGCCCATCAGACTGGCGTCGGTCGTGACAATGACCCACTCTGGTCTGCGGAAGGTCATCCCTTGTGACAGGTTGTCCAGGGACAGCCACCAACGGAATGAGTCTCTGGTCCTCTGATTTACTTGTATCTTCGGAGACAAGTCTGAATAGTCCCCATTCCACTGACTGAGCATGAACAGTTGTAATGGTCTTAGATGAATGCGCACAAAAGGAACTATGTCCATTGCCGCTACCATCAAACCTATCACTTCCATGCACTGCGCTATGGAAGGAAGAGGAACGGAATGAAGTATCCGACAAGAGTCTAGAAGTATTTGTTTTTCTGGCTTCTGTCAGAAAAATCCTCATTTCTAAGGAGTCTATTATAGTTCCCAAGAAGGGAACCCTCGTTGACGGAGATAGAGAACTCTTTTCCACGTTCACTTTCCATCCGTGAGATCTGAGAAAGGCCAGGACAATGTCCGTGTGAGCCTTTACTTGAGGAAGGGACGACGCTCGAATCAGAATGTCGTCCAAGTAAGGTACTACAGCAATGCCCCTTGGTCTTAGCACCGCCAGAAGGGACCCTAGTACCTATGAGAAAATCCTAGGAGCAGTGGCTAATCCGAAAGAAAACGCCACGAACTGGAAATGCTTGTCCAGGAATTCAAACCTTAGGAACCGATGATGTTCCTTGTGGATAGGAATATGTAGATACGCATCCTTGAAATCCACCTTGGACATGAATTGACCTTCCTGATGGAAGGAAGGAGTGTTCGAATGGTTTCCATCTTTCAAGATCTTGAGATCTAAGATTGGTCTGAACGTTCCCTCTTTTTTGGGAACTATGAACAGATTGGAGTAGAACCCCATCCCTTGTTCTCCTAATGGAACAGGATGAATCACTCCCATTTTTAGCAGGTCGTCTACCCAATGTAAGAATGCCTGTCTTCTTATGTGGTCTGAAGACAACTGAGACCTGTGGAACTTCCCCCTTGGAGGAAGCCCCTTGAACTCCAGAGAATAACCTTGGGAGACTATTTCTAGCGCCCAAGGATCCAGAACATCTCTTGCCACAGCTTGAGCGAAGAGAGAGAGTCTGCCCCCCACCAGATCCGGTCCCGGATCGGGGGCCCGCATTTCATGCTGTCTTGGTAGCAGTGGCAGGTTTCCTGGCCTGCTTTCCTTTGTTCCAGCCTTGCATAGGTCTCCAGGCTGGATTGGCTTGAGAAGTATTACCTTCCTGCTTAGAGGACGTAGCCCTTGGGGCTGATCCGTTTCTGCGAAAGGGACGAAACTTCGGTTTATTTTTGGTCTTGAAAAGACCTATCCTGAGGAAGGGCGTGGCCCTTGCCCCCAGTGATATCAGAGATAATCTCTTTCAAGTCAGGGCCAAAGAGTGTTTTCCCCTTGAAAGGAATGTCAAGCAATTTGTTCTTGGAAGACGCATCCGCTGCCCAAGATTTTAACCAAAGCGCTCTGCGCCACAATAGCAAACCCAGAATTTTTTCTTAATAAACATGGCTTACCGGATCCCATAGGGAAAATGACAGCTTCCAGCATTACATCGTCTTGTTAGAATGTGTCATACCTCAAGCAGTAAGAGACTGCACACTGTTCCCCCAACTGAAGTTAATTGCTCTCAACAGTCCTGTGTGGAACAGCCATGGATTTTAGTTACGGTGCTAAAATCATTTTCCTCATACAAACAGAAATCTTCATCTCTTTTCTGTTTCTGAGTAAATAGTACATACCAGCACTATTTTAAAATAACAAACTCTTGATTGAATAATAAAAACTACAGTTAAACACTAAAAAACTCTAAGCCATCTCCGTGGAGATGTTGCCTGTACAACGGCAAAGAGAATGACTGGGGTAGGCGGAGCCTAGGAGGGATCATGTGACCAGCTTTGCTGGGCTCTTTGCCATTTCCTGTTGGGGAGGAGAATATCCCACAAGTAAGGATGACGCCGTGGACCGGACACACCTATGTTGGAGAAAAGGCTTCCGTCTTGCTGTCTACCCCTAAGCCCAAACATATGAAGAATACGGGAGATTGCTGTCACATGGACCACACAGCCAGTACTTGCCAGATATTCCTGCAGCTCCTTTAATGTTGCTGTAGGCCTCTTGGTAGCCTCCCAGACCAGTTTTCTTCTAGTCTTTTCATCAATTTTGGAGAGACATCCAGTTCTTGGTAATGTCATTGTTGTGCCATATGTTCTCCACTTGATGATGACTGTCTTCACTGTGTTCCATGGTATATCTAATGCCTTGGAAATTCTTTTGTACCCTTCTCCTGACTGATACCTTTTAACAATGAGATCCCTCTGATGCTTTGGAAGCTCTCTGCGGACCATGGCTTTTGTGTAGGACGCGACGAAGAAAATGTCAGGAAAGACCTACTAAAACAGCTGAACTTTATTCGGGGTTAATCAGAGGCACTTTAAATTATGGCAGGTGTGTGATGATTCTTATTTAACATGGTTTTGAATGTGATTGCTTAATTCTGAACACAGCTACATCCCCAGTTATAAGTGTGCACACTTATGCAACCACATTATTTTAGTTTTTTTTGTTTACTTCCCTCCACCATAAAGATTTCAGTTTGTTTTTCAATTGAGTTGTGTAGTTTATAGGTCACATTAAAGGTGGAAAAAGTTCTGAAATGATTTATCTTTGTCTAATTTTTTTTTACATCACAGAAACCTGACATTTTAACAGGGGTGTGTAGACGTTTTATATCCTATATATATATATATATATATATATATATATATATATATATATATATATATATATATATATATATATATAATATATATATATATAATATATATATTTTATATATATATATGGTCAATTTTGTGAATTTAAATGTAGCCAAGATACCAAGAGAACGAAGAAGAAAAATTTATAATAGGAGTAAATTAGAAAGATGCTTAAAATTGCATGCTCTATCTGAATCATGAAAGAAAAAAAAAAAATGGGTTTCATATTCCTTTAAGGTGTAGCAGAATACTCACACAGACCAGAGCTAGGTCAGCTCTGGGCTTGAAAAACTAAACTTTGTGATAATTTAAAAACAAAAGGTTTAAGTCACTCGGGTTTTAAGCACAAACGACAGGTATAGGTGTACTACACAAGCCTTATTGCAATATTAAAGCACTGCCAAAATGGGCTAGTTACCATAGATGCCGAGTCCACTGTATGTCTGTGCAGGCACTACGCTCCACCCTTCTCTGTGATGTACCCAAGTACTTCTATTACAACACTGACATACTAGACTATTTACAAATTTAAGTATATGTTCTAATTTATTCTCACTGAACTTATCGCACAATGTTTATTTTTAAAATCACTTATTTTGGTTTGAGTGTTAATTTATGGTACACTTGTGATACACTGATTTTGTGATTTATTAAAAAATATATACGTTTGGTCTTAGCTTAAACAGAGAATGCCAATGGACACATTCTGTTTTTCTTTTTACAGTTCTAAAACTGCATTTTTGTAGAATGTGATAAATTAAAGGGACAGTGTACAGTAAAATGTTTCCAATGACTTGTTATACCAGCTGCAGAGCATAAAATGTATAAGAAAATTATCTTTCGGTTTATTGTTGTATTTTAAATAGCTGGTTTTGTTCTTTGAAATCACAACCAATCAAAATGGGTTGAGCTTGCAGAGAAATCAGATATCCTTAGTTTATTACTTTCTGTGCACAAACATGCTTCTTTATATTATCTCTGTAAACCAAACCCCAATACTTAGAACAAATGAAAAAAGATAAATATATATATATAATTATTTTTTTCAGGACAATGCAATGAATTCCTCATGTCTAGACATTACCTGACTGGGACTGCCAGTTATAGAAAGTAAATAGGAAGCATCAAGTGGAGCCCTAAAAATTAAAAAGAGAATTTTGAAAAACAGTGTTGGCCACAAAATTGAAAGAATCAGAAATTCAGTGACAAAGATCTCTGTATGTCCCTGCCCATTGTACCTGCGTGGTGACTGTTGTCTGTCTTTGACATATGGTAAACTTAAAGATTCAGGTCGTCTTAATTCTTCTCTGTGTCTGTGTGGAAAGAAAGTTTTTTTAGATGCTGTATATTAATGATATTGTTCTGATAATTATTTTTTATAACTTTCATCTACAGGTAGCTGTCGTTTTACTCCATTTCACAATAGCGCCTAATCCAAGTGATCATGTGACCACTATTGAGGAAGTTGTTTCTTAAAGATTAGTTGAAGAATTTTTGCCACTTGCATTTATATTACAACACTGTAATATTGTGTACAACACGTAAATAGTTTACCATTAAAAATATTTTTCTATGTTGTCCTTTTTGAAGCGAAAAAAGTGTATGTCTGTGTGTTACAAAATATAAGTAAACTAGTCCTAAAGCCCGTTCACACGGCCAATTTTTGCAGTACAGCGGTCCCACCCCTTGCTCTCTCTCTCCCCCCTCTCTTTTGAGCTCTCTCCCCTCCACCTCTTTTGCTCTCCCCCCCCTCTCTTTTGCTCTCTCCCCTCTATTTTGCGCTTTCTCCCCCCCTCTCTTTTGCGTTCTCTCTCGCTCACCTCTTTTGCTCCATCACTCTCCCCCCTCTTTTGCTCCCTCTCCCCCCCCCTCTTTTGCTCCCTCTCCCCCCCTCTTTTGCTCCCTCTCCCCCCTTTTGCGCTCTCTCTCCCCTCTCTTTTGCGCGCTCTCTCCCCCTCTCTTTTACGCGCTCTCTCCCCCTCTCTTTTACGCGCTCTCTCCCCCTCTTTTGCCCTCTCTTCCCCCCCCTCTTTTGTGCACTCTCTCCCCTTTCTTTTGAATCTCTCTCTTTTGCACGCTCTCCCCCCTTTTGCGCGCTCTCTCCCCCTCTCTTTTGCTCTCTCTCTCCCCCTTTCACTTTTGCGCGCTCTCTCTCCCCTCTCTTTTGTGCGGTCTCTCCTTTTTTTTTTGCTCTCTCTCCATCCCTCTCTTTGCCCCTCTCTTTTGCTCTCTCCATCCCTCTCTTTTGCTCTCTCCATCCCTCTCTTTTGCTCTCTCCATCCCTCTCTTTTGCTCTCTCCATCCCTCTCTTTTGCTCTCTCCATCCCTCTCTTTTGCTCTCTCCATCCCTCTCTTTTGCTCTCTCCATCCCTCTCTTTTGCTCTCTCCATCCCTCTCTTTTGCTCTCTCCATCCCTCTCTTTTGCTCTCTCCATCCCTCTCTTTTGCTCTCTCCATCCCTCTCTTTTGCTCTCTCCCCTCTCTTTTGCTCTCTCCCCTCTCTTCTGCGCTTTCCCCCTCTCTTCTGCACTTTCCTAGCTCTCTCCCCCTCTCTTCTATTTCTCTCCCCTCTCTGTCGTGCCGACTGGGTCCGACCATGCCCCCGCCCTGTCCGGCCACGCCCACTTTCACTGAAAAGTGCAAACAGCATGGATTGTCAGATAAGGCCAGCTGTGTTTGTCCTTGTGCTGTCTCTACTGCGCATGACAGCTTCGGACAAACACACTTGGCCTTTTATATAATAGGATAAATAAATGACTGCTCACTAGCTGATAAACAGAACTTCCCACTGCCTTACTGATGGATAGAGACATGCCTCTCAAGCCTAACAAATAATTTTATATTGCTGTATTTACATTTACAGCATTAATTTCAGGGGTTTAAATATAATACATTACTTAACACTATATATATATATATATATATATATTTTAAGTTATAATATATATTACATTACTAATGTCAATTTTGAGAGGGGCCTGGAACCCAGCTCATTTACTTCCCATTGCCTTACCACTATTCCTTCAGGAATAAACAACGTAAACGGAGGGCTACCTGTACTATGCGCAGATAAGTGGTGAAGGATTTAAGGTGAAAAGGTGAAAACAGTAATCTTTACAGCTACAGAAGAATAGATATGCAAGACAAGATGAACATTTTGACTTTACTAAAAAAGGACCATGGTTTATACAACAAGGATTAAAAAAAAAAAAAAAAAACCTCTACAAAAACCTGGTGGCTACTGGGTTCTAAAATAACTAACCTGGCTTGATGTGAATGTTTCCGCTCCTCTTCCAGCCTTGAAGGTGTTAGTTTTACAGGAGAAGCCTACGGAATAGAATAAAATGAATGAAAAGGGCAAAGATACATACTAAACTATCACAAATAATGCATAGAAACATACGGAAACCAGCTAAATATTGGTAAAGGGCCCACTCTGATTCTTGTGCCTCATTTTATTTTAGTTAGAAGTTACAAAAAAACACATTAAAGGCACATGAAACCCCAAATTTTTGTATCATGTTTTGGATAAGCATACAATGACAATAAACTTCTATTATCAATTTTGCTTCATTCTCTTTATATCCTTAATTGAAGGAGCAGCAATGAACTAATGGGAGCTAGTTGAACACATCAGTAAGCCAATGATAAGAGATATATATGTGCAGTCACCAATCAGCAGCTGGCTTCCAGGTCCTGAGTCTACCTAAGTATGCTTTCCAACAAAGGATACCAGGAGAATAAAGCAAATTATATAACAGAAGTAAATTGCAAAGTTGTTTACAATTGTATGCTCTATCTGAATCCTCAAAGAAAATGTTTAGGTTTCATACAATTTTGAGATTAAACAGGGAAAAATTATGTATAAGCAAATACATACAGTAAACATTTTTTTCTCACTACAGAAATCAATTTATCTTAATTCAACAAAACAACCCCTTAGTCTCTCGAACAGAACTAAAAAAAGAGAACTCAAAAGGTAAAATATAACCACACAGCTAAGCTTCCAAATATAAGGAATTTTAGCTCTTCTAGGCTTTGACATCATGTCCCAAGGGAATTCTCCACTTTAAAGCAAGATGTTTATCTTAATGTTGGTGGACTAAAGTCAAGATGAAATGCTCAGAAGTGGTAAATCTTTGTGCCAAGCACTTGAGCCTACTACATTCTAGCATAGACAAAACACTGATGATGTTTCTGAATGACTTTTTGACTATTTCATCACAAATGAGAAAAATGTGCCTGATGATACAAGACTAGCTGAAAGGTGGCAATAAGTTGTGAAACAGAAGTTTAAACTGACAGGACAGTAATGCAATTTTTAGGACTTACTGTACAGAAATTCAGGATCCTTGAAAAATGACGCCTAAGGAGGTAGGGACATGGTATGTAGTTATAAGTGTAGTTCCTTCTTTTCCAGGATTTTATTCCTATTACCTCCCCTAAGAATCATAACAAAGATTCGGCTGTTGCCAATAACTTTAATATTATACACTTTTCCAATGTGGCAGATGTGACCATACAGGCCATTGACATAACACGAGTGCCACCTAGGGGAGGTTACAGGAATTAAATCCTGGAAAAGAAGGAACTCTTGGATACTTAAAGGGACATAATACTCATATGCTAAATCACTTGAAAGTGATGCAGTTTAACTGTAAAAAGCTGAACGGAAAATATCACCTGAGCATCTCTATATAAAAAAGGAAGATATTTTATCTCACAATTTCCTCAGCTCACCAGAATAAGTCCTGTGAAAAAAAGTTATACTTAAGCTGCTGTACAGCTGCAGGTAAAAAAGGAAGAAATGAACTGTAGCCAATCAGTATCAACAGTGCTGAGGTCATAAACTCTTTTACTGTGATCTCATGAGATTTCACTTAACTCATGAGATTTCATAATAAACTTCCTTAAACTGAATAGGGAAATAGCATGAGTGTGCACGAAGCTCACTCCCTTGCCTGTCCCGGGACAGACATACTGATTTACTCAGGGCTGCGGAATCTGTTGGCGCTCTACAAATACCTGATAATACTAATAATAATAATTTGCTGCTTAAAGTCCTTTGCAATGGAGTTTGAATACCTAGGACATTTTGAGGTAAAATATCTTTCTTTTTTACATAGAAATGTTCAGGTGATGTTTTCTAGTCAGCTTTTTGCAGCTATGCTGCATCACTTTCAAGTGTTTCAACATTTGGTTATCATGGCCCTTTAAAGTGACTGTTAAGTTTAACGCATTACTGCCCAAAAATAAAAACAGGGGCCCTTTAATTAATTAAACTTTACAAAGACCCTCATTTTATTAAAATATTTACTATTGCGTTATGGTAAACATACCGCCCTTCCTCTGCCCACATATCCTACTGTATTTAGCATATCTATGATGAATCCGGCTTCCTCCAATCGTTGCATGCCCCACGAGCTGGACGCCAAAGGGGGCACGCAACGATTGGAGGAAGCCAGATTAGCCACCAATCAGCAAGTGCTACCTAGGTGCTGAACCAAAAATGGGCCGGCTCTTAAGCTTGCATTCATGGTTTTCAAATAAAGATGCAAAGAGAACAAAGACAAATTGATAATAGGAATAAATTAAAAAGTTGCGTAAAATTGCATGCTCTATCTGAATCATGAAAGAGAAATATGGGTTTCATATCCCTTTAAAAGGCCCAATTTTTGCTCTGTTTTACATCAAAGGAAGATAGCCAAATTACTGATGTTAAAACCTTTGTACAAGCCTTGGTCATGATTAGACCAGTTGTAAAACCCATTTCTCCACTATGGAATTTGAATTCGGTACTTCCTGTTTTGCATGCTTCTCCCATTGAGCCCATACATGGTATTAATATTCAACTTCTATCTTAGAAAGTTATTTTTCTTACCGATTTCCTCAACTCTATCTTGTGAAACTCCCTCTCTCATTTTCCACAAGGACAAAGGCGGTTTTGTGAACCCAATATGGGTGTTTTTTTGTGAGATTGTTTTCTTCTGACAACATAAATCAAGAAACTCTAGTCCCCTCTGTGTCCTAATCCTGCAAATTCTAAGGAGAGACTCCTTCAAAACCTAAATGTGGTTAGGGCCTTAAAAAAATAAATTATATATGATATAGCATTGTATTAGCTTAGACTCAACAAATCATGAATATACTAATATGCATTGCATGCATTATCTATATTATATAGGTTTGATTTTGACCTACATGCCCCTTTTATATGTTACGGGCTAGGCTTAGCAATATCATATCATATTATACTTTGTATTTACAAAATTACTGTTGAAATTAATGTTATTTTTTGAGTCTTTGTTCTTCACCAATTTTAAGCTTAGCATAATATGCAGGGTGTTACTGAAATGTGTTAGGATCTTAAGGGGTTAATTTAATTAAGCAATGGATGTTTTCCAATTGGCTGCTTAAAACTATATATAGAGCATACCTACCCCCTGTTCTCTATCAGTGAACAAGTGCCCCAGAGGCATGAAACGCGTATGATGTCACAGGGGGGTCTTAGTTCCCCTTGTCTTTCCTTCCTGTTTTGTTTTTATCTGGGCTACCGTCCATGTTTATATGCATTGAACCAATAAAGGAACTTTTTATTATCCTGGAGTGCAAATTTTTTTCCTGTGTGTGTGTATATATATATATATATATATATATATATATATATATATATATATATATATATATATATATATATATATATATACACACACAGGTAGCCCTCAGTTTACACCGGGGTTTGGTTCCAGAAGGAATGGTTGTAAATCGAAACCGTTGTAAATTGAAACCCAGTTTATAATGTAAGTCAATGGGAAGTGAGGGAGTTAGGTTCCAGGCCCCTCTCAAAATTGTCATAAGTAACACCTAATACATTATTTTAAAGCTTTGAAATGAAGACTTTAAATGCTAAACAGCATTATAAACCTAATAAAATAATCACACAACACAGTATATATAATTAAACTAAGTTAAATGAACAAAAACATTTGCTAAACAGCATTATAAACCTAATAAAATAATCACAACACAGACTTAACTTGCATTTTTCTGCATACAGTTCTTTCTATGCATTCCAATCTGGACTGATTTATAGACAGGAAGATTTTGTTCCTTTGAAATCTGCTCGATAGCTCAGGTCTGGTTAAACTGATTAATTTCAGCTTGCTTGGCTTTGCTGCAACACAAGCGGACAGCTCCACCTACTGGCTATTTTAATAAATGCACTGCTTCTCAATACCAGTCACATGACTGGAAAAAAAGGTTGTTATTCTGAAACGGTGTAAATTGAACCGTTGTAAAACGAGGGCCACCTGTATATATATATATATATATATAACATAATTTATGTAAGAACTTACCTGATAAATTCATTTCTTTCATATTAACAAGAGTCCATGAGCTAGTGACGTATGGGATATACATTCCTACCAGGAGGGGCAAAGTTTCCCAAACCTTAAAATGCCTATAAATACACCCCTCACCACACCCACAAATCAGTTTAACGAATAGCCAAGAAGTGGGGTGATAAGAAAAAAAGTGCGAAGCATATAAAATAAGGAATTGGAATAACTGTGCTTTATACAAAAAAATCATAACCACCACAAAAAAGGGTGGGCCTCATGGACTCTTGTTAATATGAAAGAAATGAATTTATCAGGTAAGTTCTTACATAAATTATGTTTTCTTTCATGTAATTAACAAGAGTCCATGAGCTAGTGACGTATGGGATAATGACTACCCAAGATGTGGATCTTTCCACACAAGAGTCACTAGAGAGGGAGGGATAAAATAAAGACAGCCAATTCCTGCTGAAAATAATCCACACCCAAAATAAAGTTTAACAAAAAACATAAGCAGAAGATTCAAACTGAAACCGCTGCCTGAAGAACTTTTCTACCAAAAACTGCTTCAGAAGAAGAAAATACATCAAAATGGTAGAATTTAGTAAAAGTATGCAAAGAGGACCAAGTGGCTGCTTTGCAGATCTGGTCAACCGAAGCTTCATTCCTAAACGCCCAGGAAGTAGATACTGACCTAGTAGAATGAGCTGTAATTCTCTGAGGCGGAATTTTACCCGACTCAACATAGGCAAGATGAATTAAAGATTTCAACCAAGATGCCAAAGAAATGGCAGAAGCTTTCTGGCCTTTCCTAGAACCGGAAAAGATAACAAATAGACTAGAAGTCTTACGGAAAGATTTCGTAGCTTCAACATAATATTTCAAAGCTCTAACAACATCCAAAGAATGCAACGATTTCTCCTTAGAATTCTTAGGATTAGGACATAATGAAGGAACCACAATTTCTCTACTAATGTTGTTGGAATTCACAACTTTAGGTAAAAATTCAAAAGAAGTTCGCAACACCGCCTTATCCTGATGAAAAATCAGAAAAGGAGACTCACAAGAAAGAGCAGATAATTCAGAAACTCTTCTAGCAGAAGAGATGGCCAAAAGGAACAAAACTTTCCAAGAAAGTAATTTAATGTCCAATGAATGCATAGGTTCAAACGGAGGAGCTTGAAGAGCTCCCAGAACCAAATTCAAACTCCAAGGAGGAGAAATTGACTTAATGACAGGTTTTATACGAACCAAAGCTTGTACAAAACAATGAATATCAGGAAGAATAGCAATCTTTCTGTGAAAAAGAACAGAAAGAGCGGAGATTTGTCCTTTCAAAGAACTTGCGGACAAACCCTTATCTAAACCATCCTGAAGAAACTGTAAAATTCTCGGTATTCTAAAAGAATGCCAAGAAAAATGATGAGAAAGACACCAAGAAATATAAGTCTTCCAGACTCTATAATATATCTCTCGAGATACAGATTTACGAGCCTGTAACATAGTATTAATCACGGAGTCAGAGAAACCTCTTTGACCAAGAATCAAGCGTTCAATCTCCATACCTTTAAATTTAAGGATTTCAGATCCGGATGGAAAAAAGGACCTTGCGACAGAAGGTCTGGTCTTAACGGAAGAGTCCATGGTTGGCAAGATGCCATCCGGACAAGATCCGCATACCAAAACCTGTGAGGCCATGCCGGAGCTATTAGCAGAACAAACGAGCATTCCCTCAGAATCTTGGAGATTACTCTTGGAAGAAGAACTAGAGGCGGAAAGATATAGGCAGGATGATACTTCCAAGGAAGTGATAATGCATCCACTGCCTCCGCCTGAGGATCCCGGGATCTGGACAGATACCTGGGAAGTTTCTTGTTTAGATGAGAGGCCATCAGATCTATCTCTGGGAGCCCCCACATTTGAACAATCTGAAGAAATACCTCTGGGTGAAGAGACCATTCGCCCGGATGCAACGTTTGGCGACTGAGATAATCCGCTTCCCAATTGTCTACACCTGGTATATGAACCGCAGAGATTAGACAGGAGCTGGATTCCGCCCAAACCAAAATTCGAGATACTTCTTTCATAGCCAGAGGACTGTGAGTCCCTCCTTGATGATTGATGTATGCCACAGTTGTGACATTGTCTGTCTGAAAACAAATGAACGATTCTCTCTTCAGAAGAGGCCAAAACTGAAGAGCTCTGAAAACTGCACGGAGTTCCAAGATATTGATCGGTAATCTCACCTCCTGAGATTCCCAAACTCCTTGTGCCGTCAGAGATCCCCACACAGCTCCCCAACCTGTGAGACTTGCATCTGTTGAAATTACAGTCCAGGTCGGAAGAACAAAAGAAGCCCCCTGAATTAAACGAAGGTGATCTGTCCACCACGTTAGAGAGTGTCGAACAATCGGTTTTAAAGATATTAATTGATATATCTTCGTGTAATCCCTGCACCATTGGTTCAGCATACAGAGCTGAAGAGGTCGCATGTGAAAACGAGCAAAGGGGATCGCGTCCGATGCAGCAGTCATAAGACCTAGAATTTCCATGCATAAGGCTACCGAAGGGAATGATTGAGACTGAAGGTTTCGACAAGCTGTAATCAATTTTAGACGTCTCTTGTCTGTTAAAGACAGAGTCATGGACACTGAATCTATCTGGAAACCCAGAAAGGTTACCCTTGTTTGAGGAATCAAAGAACTTTTTGGTAAATTGATCCTCCAACCATGATCTTGAAGAAACAACACAAGTCGATTCGTATGAGACTCTGCTAAATGTAAAGACTGAGCAAGTACCAAGATATCGTCCAAATAAGGAAATACCACAATACCCTGTTCTCTGATTACAGACAGAAGGGCACCGAGAATCTTTGTGAACATTCTTGGAGCTGTAGCAAGGCCACACGGTAGAGCCACAAATTGGTAATGCTTGTCTAGAAAAGAGAATCTCAGGAACTGATAATGATCTGGATGAATCGGAATATGCAGATATGCATCCTGTAAATCTATTGTGGACATATAATTCCCTTGCTGAACAAAAGGCAATATAGTCCTTACAGTTACCATCTTGAACGTTGGTATCCTTACATAACGATTCAATAATTTTAGATCCAGAACTGGTCTGAAGGAATTCTCCTTCTTTGGTACAATGAAGAGATTTGAATAAAACCCCATCCCCTGTTCCGGAACTGGAACTGGCATAATTACTCCAGCCAACTCTAGATCTGAAACACAATTCAGAAATGCTTGAGCTTTCACTGGATTTACTGGGACACGGGAAAGAAAAAATCTCTTTGCAGGAGGTCTCATCTTGAAACCAATTCTGTACCCTTCTGAAACAATGTTCTGAATCCAAAGATTGTGAACAGAATTGATCCAAATTTCTTTGAAAAAACGTAACCTGCCCCCTACCAGCTGAACTGGAATGAGGGCCGTACCTTCATGTGAACTTAGAAGCAGGCTTTGCCTTTCTAGCAGGCTTGGATTTATTCCAGACTGGAGATGGTTTCCAAACTGAAACTGCTCCTGAGGACGAAGGATCAGGCTTTTGTTCTTTGTTGAAACGAAAGGAACGAAAACGATTGTTAGCCCTGTTTTTACCTTTAGACTTTTTATCCTGTGGTAAAAAAGTTCCTTTCCCACCAGTAACAGTTGAAATAATAGAATCCAACTGAGAACCAAATAATTTGTTTCCCTGGAAAGAAATGGAAAGTAGAGTTGATTTAGAAGCCATATCAGCATTCCAGGTCTTAAGCCATAAAGCTCTTCTGGCTAAGATAGCCAGAGACATAAACCTAACATCAACTCTAATAATATCAAAAATGGCATCACAGATGAAATTATTAGCATGCTGGAGAAGAATAATAATATCATGAGAATCACGATTTGTTACTTGTTGCGCTAGAGTTTCCAACCAAAAAGTTGAAGCTGCAGCAACATCAGCCAATGATATAGCAGGTCTAAGAAGATTACCTGAACATAGATAAGCTTTTCTTAGAAAAGATTCAATTTTTCTATCTAAAGGATCCTTAAACGAGGTACCATCTGACGTAGGAATGGTAGTACGTTTAGCAAGGGTAGAAATAGCCCCATCAACTTTAGGGATTTTGTCCCAAAATTCTAACCTGTCAGGCGGAACAGGATATAATTGCTTAAAACGTTTAGAAGGAGTAAATGAATTACCCAATTTATCCCATTCCTTGGAAATTACTGCAGAAATAGCATTAGGAACAGGAAAGACTTCTGGAATAACCGCAGGAGCTTTAAAAACCTTATCCAAACGTATAGAATTAGTATCAAGAGGACTAGAATCCTCTATTTCTAAAGCAATTAGTACTTCTTTAAGTAAAGAGCGAATAAATTCCATCTTAAATAAATATGAAGATTTATCAGCATCAATCTCTGAGATAGAATCCTCTGAACCAGAAGAGTCCAAAGAATCAGAATGATGGTGTTCATTTAAAAATTCATCTGTAGAGAGAGAAGATTTAAAAGACTTTTTACGTTTACTAGAAGGAGAAATAACAGACAAAGCCTTCTTTATGGATTCAGAAACAAAATCTCTTATGTTATCAGGAACATTCTGCACCTTAGATGTTGAGGGAACTGCAACAGGCAATGGTACATCACTAAAGGAAATATTATCTGCTTTAACAAGTTTGTCATGACAATTATTACAAACAACAGCTGGAGGAATAGCTACCAAAAGTTTACAGCAGATACACTTAGCTTTGGTAGATCCAGCAGGCAGTGGTTTTCCTGTAGTATCTTCTGGCTCAGATGCAACGCGAGACATCTTGCAATATGTAAGAGAAAAAACAACATATAAAGCAAAATAGATCAAATTCCTTATAAGACAGTTTCAGGAATGGGAAAAAATGCCAAATATCAAGCTTCTAGCAACCAGAAGCAAATGAAAAATGAGACTGAAATAATGTGGAGACTAAAAGCGACGCCCATATTTTTTAGCGCCAAATAAGACGCCCACATTATTTGGCGCCTAAATGCTTTTGGCGCCAAAAATGATGCCACATCCGGAACGCCGACATTTTTGGCGCAAAATAACGTCAAAAAATGACGCAACTTCCGGCGACACGTATGACGCCGGAAACGGAAAAGAATTTTTGCGCCAAAAAAGTCCGCGCCAAGAATGACGCAATAAAATGAAGCATTTTCAGCCCCCGCGAGCCTAACAGCCCACAGGGAAAAAAGTCAAATTTTTGAGGTAAGAAAAATATGATAATTCAATGCATAATCCCAAATATGAAACTGACTGTCTGGAAATAAGGAAAGTTGAACATTCTGAGTCAAGGCAAATAAATGTTTGAATACATATATTTAGAACTTTATAAATAAAGTGCCCAACCATAGCTTAGAGTGTCACAGAAAATAAGACTTACTTACCCCAGGACACTCATCTACATGTTTGTAGAAAGCCAAACCAGTACTGAAACGAGAATCAGTAGAGGAAATGGTAAATATAAGAGTATATCGTCGATCTGAAAAGGGAGGTAAGAGATGAATCTCTACGACCGATAACAGAGAACCTTATGAAATAGACCCCATAGAAGGAGATCACTGCATTCAATAGGCAATACTCTCTTCACATCCCTCTGACATTCACTGCACGCTGAGAGGAAAACCGGGCTCCAACTTGCTGCGGAGCGCATATCAACGTAGAATCTAGCACAAACTTACTTCACCACCTCCCTTGGAGGCAAAGTTTGTAAAACTGATTTGTGGGTGTGGTGAGGGGTGTATTTATAGGCATTTTAAGGTTTGGGAAACTTTGCCCCTCCTGGTAGGAATGTATATCCCATACGTCACTAGCTCATGGACTCTTGTTAATTACATGAAAGAAATATATATATATATATATACACAGTATATAAGTTCTGTAAAAAAAAAAAAAAAAAACACTCGCTGGACTTTAGACATCCATGACAATTTTCTTTACTGTGACGTTTCGGAACCACTAACGTCCCTTCCTCTGACAAACATCGAATGTAAAGAACAAACATTTAAAGGCCCGTGTAACCTTCCCTCTCTGGGCTACCAATCAAAGATAGCCGTGTACAAAAGAAAAACGAGCCGTGTGCAAACTGTTTGAGTCAGCTCAATAATAAATCTATGTGATATATAAAACAAGATAATGTGAACATAATAAAAGTACCCATATAATCAGTGTAGGTTATAAATGGAAGGGTGTATATCCACTCCGTTAAGATGATCCAAATATAATCCTGCGTGAAATTACCTATAACTAATACTATAGCGACAGCCTGCATCGTAGCCACATGGCTACCAAAACAAACCTCTGCATAGGCTCCAGTGTAACCACACCCACCTACCGGATTCATCAATGGATATTAATGCGTGGTCAAGCCGCACCCCCCGCACAGAGCAAGAGTCTGTGTACAATCAAAATGTGTCTAATACAATGACAATTCCCTCAATAAGTGTGACAACATACCCATTGTCAAGCCAACTACTGCGGAAGCGAACCGATGATCCAAAACTACAATACAAATATGTTCCCAAGCTTCACATCCCCACAACAATCGCCGGAGGATAGTGAATAGTGACGTATGGTCAGGCCACGCCCCCCACTCCGAGCTAGAATCAGAGGCCAATCGGGTAAAGCATCTAAGAGTAATGATAACTGTGACAGCTGGAATCAACAAATAAAACCTAGAGAAACCTGCAGGACACCTATACCTAATTGTCAGAGCTACAACAGGAAAAATGGGGAAAAAACCCCCAAATACCAATAGGGCAGAAGAAGGGCGAATAAAAAGACAAATAGTAATCAAAAGTAAAAAACATCCTATTACGGTGTCGAGACCAAAAGTCTAACCGTCAGTAATGCGAAGTACAACATAAGAACTGCATCACTATACTGTTGTAGAGAATCGAAAGTAAGACTTACAACAGCACCCCTGAACTACAACTAATACCAATATCCATAGTGAAAGTGATCATAATAGTCACACTATTCAAACTAAAGGATAATCACTATAAAAAAAACAGAAATGATAACTAGAAGGATCACCCAGATCAGTGTACAGACAAAACAGACCTAAAATTGACAAAAAAAGGGAATAGAAATATATATAAAAAACATATACATATATATGGGTGCATGTCACATCAAATACCACAAAACCCTAAAGCCCCATACGTCCATATGTCTCAATTTGATCATGCATGATGGTGCCAATTATAGGGCTCAGATAGAGAAAAACACTGCATTAACAAATCAATATACTCGAAGCAATAAGACCAGCCATATACACTACAGGTCGCCCACCCTGGAAAAAGCCCCGACTATAAGGCTATAATAATCCATCTCAATACCTACTAAAAATTTAGGGAAGGCACCACATGATAAAGGAGTACAGGAGCGGCGTCAAAAAGTGGGCCGCACAAGAATCTGCCGCTGTGTCTGAGATCATCTAACGGATAGGAATATCACCGTGAAAGTGTATGCCCAAAGTGTAGTGAACCTATCCTAAAACACATATATACAGAAAAATAATAAAAAATAATAATAAAAACTAGCACACATTGCATAGAAAACCACAATCCAGACACTAATGTTTTATCAACTATATGTCAACCCGGGTCAACCCTATGAGGAAAAACTATCAAGGCTAATGGTTCTAGGGGAAATACAATCAAATGAATACTATAAATAGGGATGAGCAGCTAAAATCTAGCCTAAATGGATCAGTGAACTCTCATTACAAATTACAGAATGATACATAATGGGCTGAGATCGGCAAGAATCTAGCCTACATGAATAGGTGAACTCTTATATCAAATTTTATCAAGACGTTCATAAGAGGAGCTGACAAGAATGTCTCTGTGTGCTCATAAAAAGCACTTCCAGCCAGTATGGACATTCAGACCCCTAGGTGTTAGGGTACCCACTTTGTATATCCATCTCGCCTCTTTCTGCAGGAGAAGTTTGGCCCTGTTGCCTCCTCTTCTTGGAATTGGTATGTGGTCTATAATCCTAATACCTCAGGTCTTTAACAGTATGGCCCGCTTTCAAAAAATGACGGGTCACAGGTTGGTCAGATCTACCAGTTTTGAGGGCAGTACTGATGCTAGGACGATGCTCTGGCATCGTCAGTGGTTTTACCTGTGTAGAACTTTCCACAGGGGCAATTAAGGAGGTAGATGATATACTGTGTTGTGCAGGTCAAGAAGAATTTGATTTGATATTTTTTCTTGCGATCAGAGTGTTGAAAACTGGCACCCGTGTGCATACTATTGCACGTCACACAGCTGGTGCATTTGAAGCAGCCGCTCTTTTTCTTCAACCAGGATTGCTTATCGCTCATGGGGGTTACATCGGTTTCATCAATGAGTCCCTCAAGCTCCTCCCCCTGCGGTATGCAAGCCGGGGCGCTATCCATTGAATGAATGGTAACATCTGATCTGATTGAATCAATTTCCATTCTTCCTTAAGGGCCTTGGTAATATGGTATTGCTCAGGGGTGTAGGAAGTCACAAACGTGAGTTGTGGACCATCGTTCTGCTTTGGAGTGTTCGGTGTCGCTCGACTGCAATGCCTGTTCCCGCATTTCTCGTAGCTCTTTTCCCCTGTAGACACGTTGCATAAACCTCTATGTCATCTCAGACAATTGTAGGGTACAGTTGTTCACATCAGTGTTATTCCTAATCACGCGCTGGTATTGCTCTTTTCGGAATGTTTCAAATCAGAGCTGGTTGATGACAGTTTCTTGCGTGTAGAATGGAGTTACGATCAGTACTTTTCCTAAATAAGATAGTGCCCAATTTGTCATGGACCTTGAACACCCTTACATCCAAATAGTCCACTGAGTTCAAATTTGTGGTATGCTGGAATCTAATGGTGCTCTCAATCTCATTTAACGACTTGATCCATGTCTCCAAGGATGCTTCCCCATCTTGCCAGATAAAAAAAAGAGATGATCTCTATACCGGCAATAAAATTTGATAGGATGTAACTCCTATGATTAAGTGCTCTTGAAAGCACGAAACTAGTCAGGATGTTTGCCTGCCACGTACCTGATTTTAACCTGTTATAAAAAAAGAAAAAGAAAATTTATTATAACAGCCCTTCTCTCTGGAGTTTTTCTCAGAAGTCTTTGTAGTGCTGCGGTTACACTGCTTTTTGCCTACATGTAACTTATAAACCTTCATCTGCATGGTCTCATAGTCAGCCATAAATACATTTGCCAGCGATGGGGCAACATTGGACCCCATCGCTGTACCTGCAATTTTCAAATAGAAGGTATTCTCAAATCGGAAGACATTTTTTGAGAGGCATATAGTGAGTAATTACACAAGTACCTCTTCGGATGGACCCACATAGGGCACTTGTCTTAACAATTAGTGACTGCTGCTATCCCTAGATTGTGCGGGATGACAGTATATAAGCTGGATACATCCAAGGTGACTAATAAGTCTGTGGTCCTGAAATCTTTGAGTTGAGTTATCTGTTGAATAAAGGCTGCAGAGTCTTGAATATAAGATCTCATTTGTTTCACCCAAGGTTGTAGGTAGAAATCCACAAACTTAGCAAGTGGCTGCAACAAGGATCCCCTGGCAGAAATTATATGTCTTCCTGGAGGTTGGGCTGCGTCTTTATACATTTTTGGCAGTGTTTATAGTATAGGTGTTATAGGAAAGTCTCTTTTCAAGAAACCAAACTCCTGCTGTGTAATCACTTCCGACTCTTTCCACTCCAATAATTTCTGATCAATGAGCCTTTTCAGTTGGTAAGTAGGGTCACTTTGCAGGGCCACATAGGTGGTTACGTCTGAAAGTTGTCTGATTGTCTGATGATCTCTGTTCTGCACTGGCTTAAATCCATCACAACTGCCCCACCCTTGTTAGCTGGGGGTATCACAATAGATGAATCTTCGCTCAGAGTTTTGAGTGCCTGTCTTTCATCCTTAGTTAAATTATCCTTAGATCTCTTGGGCGTTACATCATGTGTCAATTGTGTAAGATCCTCATCCTCCTAGACCTCTCATCACCATTCTACACCGTCGACCACAGCACCCTCCGCACCCGCCTACACGACACCGGCATCCGCAGCAAAGCCCTCGATTGGATCATCTCCTTCCTCACAGGCAGGACCCAGAAAGTCAGACTCCCGCCCTTCTCCTCCAAACCCACACCAGTAAACTGCGGTGTACTGCAAGGCTCTTCGCTGAGCCCCACCCTCATACATCAACATGGCCCCTCTTGCCGCCATCGTCCGATGCCACAACCTCAGCATTGTCTCCTACGCCTATGACACCCAGTTAATCATCTCACTCACCCAAGATCCCACCACCGCCAAAAACGTCCACGTAGGCCTGACAGCAGTCGCCGCCTGGATGAATCACAACCGGCTCAAACTGAACACAGACAAAACCGAAGTCCTCCTCCTTATATACAATAAATCTGCATGGGACGACTCCTGGTGGCCCACAGCCCTCGGTCAACCTCCAACCCCAACCGACCATGCACGAAATCTAGGCTTTATCATTGACTCTTCACTCTCCATGGACCGACAAATCAATACCATCACCTCAACATGCTTCCACATTCTCCACCTGTTACGAAAAATCTTCAAGTGGATCCCTACCGAAACCATGAAAACTGTCACCCACGACCTCGTCAGCAGCCGGTTGTATTACGGCAAACCACTCTACGCCGGCTCCACCATCAAACTCCAAAAGATACTTCAACGTATCCAGAACGCCTCAGCCAGACTCATCCTCAACATCCCTCGCCAATGCCACATCACCGAACACCTAAAGAACCTTCTTTTTAACCGCCCTCCTTCTGCCCTATTGGTATTTGTTTCCCCCCCCCCCCCCATTTTTCCCGTTGTAGCTCTCACACTGTTTGTGGCTCTAAACATTAGGCATAGGTGTCCTGCAGGTTTCTATAGGTTTTATTTCTTGATTTCAGCTGTCACATTTATCATTACTCTTAGATGCTTTACCCAATTGGCCTCTGATTCTAGATCGGAGCGGGGGGGGGGGCGTGGCCTGACCATGCGTCACTATACACTATCCTCCGACGATTGTTGTGGGGATGTGACGCTTGGGAACATATTTGTATTGTAGTTTTGGATCATCGGTTTGCTTCCGCAGTAGTTGGCGTGACAATGGGTATGTTGTCACACTACTTGATGGAATTGTCAATGTATTAGACACATTTTGATCGTACACTGCACGATTAATTGCATATGCGATTTAAAACCACGATTAATCGCCGCGATTTTAAAACCGCGAGGAGTCGCGATTTTCTCCTACATAAAAAATTCCTTTAGAAGTGGCTGTAATGCATTCATTTATTTGTGATTTCTTGCAAACCAGCCCCATCTAGTGGTTGATTTTAGCACACATTTGTAAAATGGCTCTTTTACTTTCACTTTCTGTTCTGAGAAGCAGGCGATCAATCTAGAAATCTAAAAGCAGAGCCCATGCAGGAATGAAGAGCAGAGAAAGCCACTTACTTATATTTCCCCCTAGGGACGTCTGCAGTCTGAAACTTCGGGTATGTAAACATTATGGAACCTCCTACACAATCTCCTCCTGCTCTCTGAGAAACGGCTTAAATACATAGAAGATGCAGTTAACCCCATGGCTCCCAAAAAGGCTAAAACTGCAGTCCCCTCTGCTATTAGCTGCTGGGTTAACTTAACTGCATCTACAATGTATTTTATATCAGCAAGGCACAGCATTTCTGAAAGGAGCAGCCCCCCACCTAGGGTTGCCACCTTTTGCCCAAAAAATTCCTTGACACTTTAAGTGGGCGTGGAAAGGGAGTGGCTTGGGGCGTGGCTTGTCGCGGACTCAAATTCATTCTGAAATTTATATATATATATATATATATATATATATATATATATATATATATATATATTATATATACACACACACCAAGTTGAAACCCCAAGTTGACACTAACTTTTGGTTACCGGTTACAGCATACACTAATAAAACATTTAACTATCAATGTTCCTCAATACATTCAGTTGCGGCTCGTGGATTATTCAAATGGGGGTTCACTGTGTATATATGATAGATACGCACTTTACACATACACAGACACACTGCATACAGACATACACATTACACAAGCATAAATACATACACACTATACAGACAATGTACATAAACATTACACACACAGACTACATACTTTTTCTGTAATGCATTTCCCATTAAAGAAAATATAATTCAAAACCAGTATAGATGTAACACTTCCAACAGGTCTTTCCACGGCATCATGATTAAAAACAGAATTTATGCTTACCTGATAAATTACTTTCTCTTGCGGTGTATCCAGTCCACGGATTCATCCTTACTTGTGGGACATTCTCATTCCCTACAGGAAGTGGCAAAGAGAGCACACAGCAAAGCTGTCCATATAGCTCCCCCTCTGGCTCCGCCCCCCCAGTCATTCGACCGACGGTTAGGAGAAAAAGGAGAAACCATAGGGTGCAGTGGTGACTGTAGTTTAAACAAAAAAAATTAACCTGACTTAATTGCCAGGGCGGGATGATGTTTGTCTGAAATCCTTAGTTGCTTGTAAATAGAATTTCAAAGCACGAACCACATCAAGATTGTGTAAAAGCCTTTCCTTCTTAGAAGCTGGATTAGGACACAGAGAAGGAACAATGATTTCCTGGTTAATGTTCTTATTAGAAACAACTTTAGGAAGAAACCCAGGTTTGGTATGCAAAACTACCTTATCTGCATGGAACACCAGATAGGGTGAATTACACTGCAAAGCAGACAATTCTGAAACTCTTCGAGCAGAAGATATAGCTACCAAAAACAAGACTTTCCAAGATAATAACTTAATATCTATGGAATGTAAAGGTTCAAAAGGAACCCCTTGAAGAACTGAAAGAACTAAATTTAGACTCCATGGAGGAGCCACAGGTTTATAGACAGGCTTGATTCTGACTAACGCCTGTGCAAACGCTTGAACATCTGGTACTGCTGCCAGACGCTTGTGTAAAAGGATAGACAGAGCGGATATCTGCCCCTTTAAGGAACTAGCTGATAAACCTTTCTCCAATCCTTCTTGGAGAAAAGACAAAATCCTTGGAATCCTAATCTTACTCCACGAGTAACTCTTGGATTCACACCAACAAAGATATTTCCACCATATCTTATGGTAAATTTTCCAGGTGACAGGTTTTCTAGCCTGGATCAGAGTATCTATGACTGATTCAGAGAAACCACGCTTGGATAGAATTAAGCGTTCAATCTCCAAGCAGTCAGCTGCAGAGAAACTAGATTTGGATGCTTGAATGGACCCTGTATTAGAAGATCCTGCCTCATTGGCAGTGTCCATGGTGGAACAGATGACATGTCCACTAGGTCTGCATACCAAGTCCTGCGTGGCCACGCAGGCGCTATCAGAATTACCGAGGCCTTCTCCTGTTTGATTCTGGCTACCAGCCAAGGGAGAAGGGAAAACGGTGGAAAGACATAGGCCAGATTGAAGGACCAAGGCGGTACTAGAGCATCTATCAATGCCGCCTTGGGATCCCTGGACCTGGCTCCGTAAAGAGGAAGTTTGGTGTTCTGACGGGACGCCATCAGATCCAACTCCGGAATGCCCCAAAGCTGAGTCAGCTGAGCAAATACCTCCAGGTGGAGTTCCCACTCCCCCGGGTGAAAAGTCTGACGACTTAAGAAATCCGCTTCCCAGTTGTCTACTCCTGGGATGTGAATTGCAGATAGGTGACAAGAGTGAAGCCCCAGACCGCGCCCCAGCCTAACAGACTAGCGGTCGTTACGATGATCCACTCCGGTCTGCGGAAGCACATTCCCTGAGACAGGTGATCCTGAGACAACCACCAGAGAAGAGAATCTCTGGTGTTCTGGTCCAGTTGGATTTGAGGAGACAAATCTGCATAATCCCCATTCCACTGTTTGAGCATGCACAATTGCAGTGGCCTGAGATCAATTCGAGCAAAAGGGACTATGTCCATTGCTGCTATCACTAATCCGATTACCTCCATGCACTGAGCTACAAATGGCCGAGGAATGGAATGAAGAGCTCGGCAAGTGCTTAGAAGCTTTAGCCTTCTGACCTCCGTCAAAAATATTTTCATTTCTACCGAGTCTATTAATGTTCCCAGGAAGGGAACCCTTGTGAGCGGGGACAGAGAACTTTTTTCGGCTCTGAGAAAAGACGACGCCTGTATTAAGATGTCGTCCAGATAGGGTGCTACTGCAATGCCCCGCAGTCATAGGACCGCCAGAAGGGACCCTAGCACCTTTGTGAAAATTCTTGGAGCGGTTGCCAACCCGAAGGGAAGGGCCACGAACTGGTAATGCTTGTCCAGAAAAGCGAACCTTAGGAACTGATGGTGATCTTTGTGGATAGGAATATGAAGGTACGCATCCTTTAGATCCACAGTAGTCATATATTGACCTTCCTGGATCATCGGTAAGATTGTCCGAATGGTCTCCATCTTGAAGGATGGAACTCTGAGGAATTTGTTTAGAATTTTTAGATCCAGGATTGGTCTGAAAGTTCCTTCCTTTTTGGGAACCACAAACAGGTTTGAGTAAAAACCCAGTCCTTGTTCTGTAATTGGGACTGGATATATCACTCCCATCTTGAGTAGATCTTCTACACAGCGTAAGAAAGCCTCTTACTTTGTGGAACCTTCCCCTTGAAGGAGAGTCCTTGAATTCTAGAAGATATCCCTGAGCAACTATCTCTAATGCCCAGGGATCGGGAACATCTCTTGCCCAAGCCTGAGCAAAGAGAGAGAGAGTCTGCCCCCTACCAGATCCAGTCCCGGATCGGGGGCTACCCCTTAATGCTGTCTTTGTAGCAGCTGCAGGCTTCTTGGCCTGTTTACCCTTGTTCCAGCCCTGCAAAGGCTTCCAGGTTGCCTTGGGCTGTGGAGAGTTACCCTCTTGCTTTGCGGTCGCAGAGGTTGAAGCAGGACCGCTCCTGAAGTTGCGAAAGGAACGAAAATTAGCCTTGTTTTTAGCCTTAAAAGGCCTATCTTGCGGGAGGGCATGGCCCTTTCCCACAGTGATATCCGAAACAATCTCTTTCAACTCGGGCCCGAAAAGGGTCTTCCCCTTGAAAGGAATATTCAGTAACTTTATCTTAGACGACACATCGGCCGACCATGATTTAAGCCAAAGCGCTCTGCGCGCCATGATAGCAAAACCAGAATTTTTCGCCGCTAACTTAGCTAATTGCAAAGCGGCATCTGTGATAAAAGAATTAGCCAGCTTTAGAGCCTTAATTCTATCCATAATTTCGTCATATGAGGTCTCCGTCTGGAGCGACTCCTCCAGCGCCTCAAACCAGAAAGCCACTGCAGTAGTTACCGGAATAATGCAGGCAATAGGCTGGAGAAGGAAACCTTGTTGAACGAATATTTTCTTTAGTAAACCTAATTTTTTATCCATAGGATCTTTGAACGCACAACTGTCTTCAATTGGTATGGTTGTGCGCTTGGCTAGTATTGAAACTGCCCCCTCTACCTTAGGGACCGTCTGCCATGCGTCCCGCCTGGGATCAGTAATGGGGAACATTTTCTTAAAGATAGGGGGGGAACAAAGGGTACACCTGGTCTCTCCCACTCCCTATCCACAATATCCGCCACCCTCTTCGGGATCGGAAACGCATCAGTGTATACAGGGACTTCTAGATATTTGTCCATTTTGCACAATTTCTCTGGGACCACCATGGGGTCGCAATCATCCAGCGTAGCTAATACCTCCTTAAGCAGCACGCGGAGGTGTTCCAGCTTAAATTTAAACGCTAAGGAATCCGATTCTGCCCGCTGAGAAACCTTTCCAGTGTCAGAAATTTCTCCCTCGGACAGCACATCCCTCACCGACACTTCAGAGTGTTGTGAGGGTACAACAGATAAATCCTCCAAAGCTTCTGATTGCTCATACTCTGTTCTTAAAACCGAGCTATCACGCTTTTTAGGAAAAACTGGCAGTTTGGATAAAAATGCTGCAAGGGAATTATCCATGACTGCTGCTAATTGTTGTTATGTAATAGGGGCCAATGCGCTAGAGGTACTAGGCATCGCTTGCGCGGGCGTAACTGGTGTCGACACATGGGGAGAGGAAGGTGGGCTATCCTCATTACCTTCTGTTAAAGAATCATCTTGGGATACATTTATAAGTGAAACCTCGTGATCTTTAAAATGCTTAGATACATTAGCACACTTAAAACACAAATGTAAAGCCGGTTCCACCATGGCTACTAAACACATAGAGCAACGTCTATCTGTAGGCTCAGACATGTTAAACAGACTTAGACAGCACTCAAATACTGAAATATACAATTTGCGAAAAAACGGTACTGTGCCTTTAAATAATAAAAGCGCACACTTTTTTACTAAATCTTAAAAAATGATCCAATCTTTCTGAAATTACCACACTATCTTAATGCTTTGGAATGATTGCACAGAAAATTTCAAGTCAATTAACCCCTTAATGCCCGAACCGGAGCAACCTAAAGCTGACAACCGGTTAGCAAACTACAGCAATCTGCTGTGGCCCTACCTTGCCCCTGGGGATTAATTTGAAGAAAATAAGCCTCTTAGTAGTCTTTGGACCCTCCACGTGAAGCTGCATGAAGATGTCTGCAATATGAACTGTGTAACTGAGGAGCGAAATTTAGGCCCCCTCCCTCTCCACTCTGGAGTTGTGGGGCCTTCAAAACCCTAAATAGGTGTCTAAAATTCTGCCATGTGGAATAAAACCCCATAAAACACTCCCAAAGTAATAAATACTTGTATAATGATTATATATTAAAAAAAAAAAATAATCGATTGCCCTTTAACAGTGTCCACCAGTTTTTGAGCCCTGTTAATTAAGCCTTCCTTCCATACTGAGTCTCAGAATATGGCTTACCTTCCCCACATGGGGATTCTTGTCAGTCTTCTAGCATTACTAAGTCTTGACTAGAAAAAGATGACTGAACATACCTTGTAGCAGTTAAGCCTGCAAACTGTTCCCCCCAACTGAAGTTTTCTGGTACTCCCCAGTCCTTTGTGGGAACAGCAGTGGATTTTAGTTACAACATGCTAAAATCATTTTCCTCTCAGCAGAATTCTTCTTCACTTTCTGCTAGAGAGTAAATAGTACAAACCGGCACTATTTAAAAATAACAAACTTTTGATTGAAGATATAAAAACTACAAATCTAACACCACATTCACTTTACCCTCCCGTGGAGATGCTACTTGTTAGAGCGGCAAAGAGAATGACTGGGGGGGCGGAGCCAGAGGGGGAGCTATATGGACAGCTTTGCTGTGTGCTCTCTTTGCCCCTTCCTGTAGGGAATGAGAATATCCCACAAGTAAGGATGAATCCGTGGACTGGATACACCTTGCAAGAGAAAATGCAGTTACTATATATATATATATAATATCCCAAGAGGTAGCAGCACTCACGGTAACACAGTCATTATTTAGCCTGCCCGGGGTGCTTTAAACTAACAATATGAGCATCCAAAAAGAAAAGCACTCACCGGGTCTTATTCAGCAAAAAATCCTTTTAATTTGTGACGTTTCGGGGTTGCCCCCGTCCTCAGACAACAGGTTGTCTGAGGACGGGGGCAACCCCGAAACGTCACAAATTAAAAGGATTTTTTGCTGAATAAGACCCGGTGAGTGCTTTTCTTTTTGGATATATATATATATATATATATACACACACATAAATATATATATATATATATATATATATATACACACACATATATAAATACACATACACACATATATAAATATATATATATATATATATATATATATATACACACACATATATAAATACACATACACACATATATATATATATATATATATATATATATATATATATATATATATATATATATATATATATATAAAGAAGGAATATCCCACCAGGGGGAAAAAGATAGGAGACTGGAAACTTGATGCAATGGGTATCTTTATTCAGCCAAGTTGCCAAACAGCTGGTGCAGGTTCAGATGAACACCTGACGCGTTTCGCGCATGCGTACATGCGCTTCATCAGAGGCTGTATACATATATATATATATATATACACACACACACATATATATATATATATATATATATATATATATATATATATCTCCCCTCATGCAATCGTAATATACTGTAACATTTTACTAAGAATCCTTGCAAATAGCTTTGTAACAGGTACATTGCCTCCCTGCTTGTCTATGAATATACTTTATTATGTTGGTCTTGAAAGAAAACCTGGCAGATTCACAGTTCCAGCAGCACAGCCCCTGCCATTCACAGCATGCAATGTCTCCTCTCCCTGGAGGAGGAAGGAAAGAGGTTATCGGCAGCTATTCAAAGGGTCATCTGATCAGATAAGGACTGTGTTGATCTTTTAATACGGTCCCAGTTCAGACCCCAGCTCATAGTAAAGGGGCCAGCTCATAGTAAAGGGGCCAACTTGAGTCAAATTGTTTGCTGCTCCCCTCCCTCCTGACCCTGCAGTTGGTGGCCGTTATTTGCTTAGTGAAAGGAGAGGGTGGTGTTTTGTAAGACTGCATCTCCCCTCCACTGGGGAAAAACCTGACTGTGGCTGCAGCGCTGCCTGCACATCTCCAGCAGATAGGAGAGCAGCATAGCAGTAACCAATAAATAGTACAACTAAATACATATTACTAGTAGTAACAACGTTGTGTAACTTCTATAGCACAAACTGCTATAGACATAACTGCAGCAGAGTTATGCAAAAACATAATTTATGTAAGAACTTACCTGATAAATTCATTTCTTTCATATTAGCAAGAGTCCATGAGCTAGTGACGTATGGGATATACATTCCTACCAGGAGGGGCAAAGTTTCCCAAACCTCAAAATGCCTATAAATACACCCCTCACCACACCCACAATTCAGTTTAACGAATAGCCAAGAAGTGGGGTGATAAAAAAGTGTGAAAGCATATAAAATAAGGAATTGGAATAATTGTGCTTTATACAAAAATCATAACCACCACAAAAAAGGGTGGGCCTCATGGACTCTTGCTAATATGAAAGAAATGAATTTATCAGGTAAGTTCTTACATAAATTATGTTTTCTTTCATGTAATTAGCAAGAGTCCATGAGCTAGTGACGTATGGGATAATGATTACCCAAGATGTGGATCTTTCCACGCAAGAGTCACTAGAGAGGGAGGGATAAAATAAAGACAGCCAATTCCTGCTGAAAAGAATCCACACCCAAAATAAAGTTTAATGAAAAACATAAGCAGAAGATTCAAACTGAAACCGCTGCCTGAAGTACTTTTCTACCAAAAACTGCTTCAGAAGAAGAAAATACATCAAAATGGTAGAATTTAGTAAAAGTATGCAAAGAGGACCAAGTTGCTGCTTTGCAAATCTGATCAATCGAAGCTTCATTCCTAAACGCCCAGGAAGTAGAAACTGACCTAGTAGAATGAGCTGTAATCCTTTGAGGCGGAGTTTTACCCGACTCAACATAGGCAAGATGAATTAAAGATTTCAACCAAGATGCCAAAGAAATGGCAGAAGCTTTCTGGCCTTTTCTAGAACCGGAAAAGATAACAAATAAACTAGAAGTCTTTCGGAAAGACTTAGTAGCTTCAACATAATATTTCAAAGCTCTAACAACATCCAAAGAATGTAACGATTTCTCCTTAGAATTCTTAGGATTAGGACATAATGAAGGAACCACAATTTCTCTACTAACGTTGTTGGAATTCACAACTTTAGGTAAAAACTCAAAAGAAGTTCGCAACACTGCCTTATACTGATGAAAAATCAGAAAAGGAGACTCACAAGAAAGAGCAGATAATTCAGAAACTCTTCTGGCAGAAGAGATTGCCAAAAGGAACAAAACTTTCCAAGAAAGTAATTTAATGTCCAATGAATGCATAGGTTCAAACGGAGGAGCTTGAAGAGCCCCTAGAACCAAATTCAAACTCCAAGGAGGAGAAATTGACTTAATGACAGGTTTTATACGAACCAAAGCTTGTACAAAACAATGAATATCAGGAAGATTAGCAATCTTTCTGTGAAAAAGAACAGAAAGAGCAGAGATTTGTCCTTTCAAGGAACTTGCGGACAAACCTTTATCTAAACCATCCTGAAGAAACTGTAAAATTCTTGGAATTCTAAAAGAATGCCAAGAAAAATGATGAGAAAGACACCAAGAAATATAAGTCTTCCAGACTCTATAATATATCTCTCTGGATACAGATTTACGAGCCTGTAACATAGTATTAATCACAGAGTCAGAGAAACCTCTTTGACTAAGAATCAAGCGTTCAATCTCCATACCTTTAAATTTAAGGATTTGAGATCCTGATGGAAAAAAGGACCTTGCGACAGAAGGTCTGGTCGTAGCGGAAGAGTCCACGGATGGCAAGAGGCCATCCGGACAAGATCCGCATACCAAAACCTGTGAGGCCATGCCGGAGCTACCAGCAGAACAAACGAGCATTCCTTCAGAATCTTGGAGATTACTCTTGGAAGAAGAACTAGAGGCGGAAAGATATAGGCAGGATGATACTTCCAAGGAAGTGACAATGCATCCACTGCTTCCGCTTGAGGATCCCTGGATCTGGACAGATACCTGGGAAGTTTCTTGTTTAGATGAGAGGCCATCAGATCTATTTCTGGAAGTCCCCACATTTGAACAATCTGAAGAAATACCTCTGGGTGAAGAGACCATTCGCCCGGATGTAACGTTTGGCGACTGAGATAATCCGCTTCCCAATTGTCTATACCTGGGATATGAACCGCAGAGATTAGACAGGAGCTGGATTCCGCCCAAACCAGAATTCGAGATACTTCTTTCATAGCCAGAGGACTGTGAGTCCCTCCTTGATGATTGATGTATGCCACAGTTTTGACATTGTCTGTCTGAAAACAAATGAACGATTCTCTCTTCAGAAGAGGCCAAGACTGAAGAGCTCTGAAAATTGCACGGAGTTCCAAAATATTGATCGGTAATCTCACCTCCTGAGATTCCCAAACTCCTTGTGCCGTCAGAGATCCCCACACAGCTCCCCAACCTGTGAGACTTGCATCTGTTGAAATTACAGTCCAGGTCGGAAGCACAAAAGAAGCCCCCTGAATTAAACGATGGTGATCTGTCCACCACGTTAGAGAGTGTCGTACAATCGGTTTTAAAGATATTAATTGAGATATCTTTGTGTAATCCCTGCACCATTGATTCAGCATACAGAGCTGAAGAGGTCGCATGTGAAAACGAGCAAAGGGGATCGCGTCCGATGCAGCAGTCATAAGACCTAGAATTTCCATGCATAAGGCTACCGAAGGGAATGATTGTGACTGAAGGTTTCGACAAGCTGAAATCAATTTTAGACGTCTCTTGTCTGTTAAAGACAGAGTCATGGACACTGAATCTATCTGGAAACCCAGAAAAGTTACCCTTGTCTGAGGAATCAATGAACTTTTTGGTAAATTGATCCTCCAACCATGATCTTGAAGAAACAACACAAGTCGATTCGTATGAGATTCTGCTAAATGTAAAGACTGAGCAAGTACCAAGATATCGTCCAAATAAGGAAATACCACAATACCCTGTTCTCTGATTACAGACAGAAGGGCACCGAGAACTTTTGTAAAAATTCTTGGAGCTGTAGCTAGGCCAAACGGCAGAGCCACAAACTGGTAATGCTTGTCCAGAAAAGAGAATCTCAGGAACTGATAATGATCTGGATGAATCGGAATATGCAGATAAGCATCCTGTAAATCTATTGTGGACATATAATGCCCTTGCTGAACAAAAGGCAAGATAGTCCTTACAGTTACCATTTTGAACGTTGGTATCCTTACATAACGATTCAATATTTTTAGATCCAGAACTGGTCTGAAGGAATTCTCCTTCTTTGGTACAATGAAGAGATTTGAATAAAACCCCATCCCCTGTTCCAGAACTGGAACTGGCATAATTACTCCAGCCAACTCTAGATCTGAAACACAATTCAGAAATACTTGAGCTTTCACTGGATTTACTGGGACACGGGAAAGAAAAAATCTCTTTGCAGGAGGTCTCATCTTGAAACCAATTCTGTACCCTTCTGAAACAATGTTCTGAATCCAAAGATTCTGAACAGAATTGATCCAAATGTCTTTGAAAAAATGTAACCTGCCCCCTACCAGCTGAGCTGGAATGAGGGCCGCACCTTCATGTGGACTTAGAAGCAGGCTTTGCCTTTCTAGAAGGCTTGGATTTATTCCAGACTGGAGATGGTTTCCAAACTGAAACTGCTCCTGAGGATGAAGGATCAGGCTTTTGTTCTTTGTTGAAACGAAAGGAACGAAAACGATTATTAGCCCTGTTTTTACCCTTAGATTTTTTATCCTGTGGTAAAAAAGTTCCTTTCCCACCAGTAACAGTTGAGATAATGGAATCCAACTGAGAACCAAATAATGTGTTACCCTGGAAAGAAATGGAAAGTAGAGTTGATTTAGAAGCCATATCAGCATTCCAAGTTTTAAGCCATAAAGCTCTTCTAGCTAAAATAGCTAGAAACATAAACCTGACATCAACTCTGATAATATCAAAAATGGCATCACAGATAAAATTATTAGCATGCTGAAGAAGAATAATAATATTATGAGAATCATGATCTGTTACTTGTTATGCTAAAGTCTCCAACCAAAAAGTTGAAGCTGCAGCAACATCAGCCAAAGATATAACAGGTCTAAGAAGATTACCTGAACACAGATAAGCTTTTCTTAGAAAGGATTCAATTTTCCTATCTAAAGGATCTTTAAACGAAGTACCATCTGACGTAGGAATAGTAGTACGTTTAGCAAGGGTAGAAATAGCCCCATCAACTTTAGGGATTTTGTCCCAAAATTCTAATCTGTCAGACGGCACAGGATATAATTGTTTAAAACGTTTAGAAGGAGTAAATGAATTACCCAATTTATCCCATTCTCTGGAAATTACTTCAGAAATAGCATTAGGAACAGGAAAAACTTCTGGAATAACCACAGGAGATTTAAACACCTTATCTAAACGTTTAGAATTAGTATCAAGAGGACCAGAATCCTCTATTTCTAAAGCAATTAGTACTTCTTTAAGTAAAGAACGAATAAATTCCATTTTAAATAAATATGAAGATTTATCAGCATCAATCTCTGAGACAGAATCCTCTGAACCAGAAGAGTCATCAGAATCAGAATGATGATGTTCATTTAAAAATTCATCTGTAGAGAGAGAAGTTTTAAAAGATTTTTTTATGTTTACTAGAAGGAGAAATAACAGACATAGCCTTCTTGATGGATTCAGAAACAAAATCTCTTATGTTATCAGGAACATTCTGCACCTTAGATGTTGAGGGAACTGCAACAGGCAATGGTACATTACTAAAGGAAATATTATCTGCTTTAACAAGTTTGTCATGACAATTAATACAAACAACAGCCGGAGGAATAGCTACCAAAAGTTTACAGCAGATACACTTAGCTTTGGTAGTTCCAGCACTAGACAGCGATTTTCCTGAAGTATCTTCTGACTCAGATGCAACGTGAGACATCTTGCAATATGTAAGAGAAAAAAACAACATATAAAGCAAAATTGATCAAATTCCTTAAATGACAGTTTCAGGAATGGGAAAAAATGCCAATAAACAAGCTTCTAGTAACCAGAAGCAAAGAAAAAATCAGACTGAAATAATGTGGAGACAAAAGCGACGCCCAAAAATGACGCCACATCCGGAACGCCGACATTTTTGGCGCAAAAGGACGTCAAAAAATGACGCAACTTCCGGCGACACGTATGACGCCGGAAACAGAAAAGATTTTTTGCGCCAAAAAAGTCCGCGCCAAGAATGACGCAATAAAATGAAGCATTTTCAGCCCCCGCGAGCCTAACAGCCCACAGGGAAAAAAAGTCAAATTTAAGGTAAGAAAAAATGATTGATTCAAACGCATTATCCCAAATATGAAACTGACTGTCTGAAAATAAGGAATGTTGAACATTCTGAGTCAAGGCAAATAAATGTTTGAATACATATATTTAGAACTTTATAAATAAAGTGCCCAACCATAGCTTAGAGTGTCACAGAAAATAAGATTTACTTACCCCAGGACACTCATCTACACGTTTGTAGAAAGCCAAACCAGTACTGAAACGAAAATCAGCAGAGGAAATGGTATATAAATAAGAGTATATCGTCGATCTGAAAAGGGAGGTAAGAGATGAATCTCTACGACCGATAACAGAGAACCTATGAAATAGACCCCGTAGAAGGAGATCACTGCATTCAAATAGGCAATACTCTCCTCACATCCCTCTGACATTCACTGCACGCTGAGAGGAAAACCGGGCTCCAACTTGCTGCGGAGCGCATATCAACGTAGAATCTAGCACAAACTTACTTCACCACCTCCATAGGAGGCAAAGTTTGTAAAACTGAATTGTGGGTGTGGTGAGGGGTGTATTTATAGGCATTTTGAGGTTTGGGAAACTTTGCCCCTCCTGGTAGGAATGTATATCCCATACGTCACTAGCTCATGGACTCTTGCTAATTACATGAAAGAAAAAAAAAAAAGTCAGTTTATTTTTACATACACTCAGCTTCTGTTTTCCCATTTGTCTACATAATTTTACAGCACACATTTTTATTTCTGCAGAATAATGATCATGTATTGTCGCCATATACAAGCATGCACCCATTTGGAAGAAATAAACAGGGGTTTACTTAAATATACACTTGTGCATGCTTGTATATGATGACACAATACATGATCATTATTCTGTGGAAGCTCCAATTAATATTCATCACCATCCATGTGTATGCTTGCAAATAAGGATTCCTCCTTAATATTGCTGCTGCATGCAGTTCACACTCACAGCTCAGTGTCCTCCATACTCAGTCACACGGTACACCCAGCTCCATGTGTCTTCCTCATGTCTCTGCCACAGAGCCACACTCCTCTAACTTGCTTCCTGTTCCTGGCGTGCAGTTGATCATCGCAGCCAGCAAAAAAATAGAAGCAAACTTTAAAAAAAGAGCTCCCCCTGCTGCCCGCCCATAGAAATGGCCCAACCGCACACTGAAAATTGTGCGATTTAGAAGGGTATAGGCTCTGTTATGGGCGGAGCAGCAGGCACATAGAAAATATGTGCAAAGGGATATGGCAGGCTATACCTCCTCTACCGCACGTGCGGTAGAGGAGGTATAGAGGTATATAAAAGGATGGGTTTTTTTTTTAAGAAGCTGGACAGTATAGACTGGAATATTTTTTAGCTGAATAAATATAATTTTTCCAATAGGAAGGCTATTGGAGAAATTATATTTATTCAGCCAAAAAATTTATTTTCTTTCCTTTTTTTTTCTTTTTTCCTTGGGGGATCACATGCGGGAGTGCACATATGGAGGAGCCTCCACTGAATACATTTGGGAAGCCAAGAGGTTAAATCACTAATCCCATTGTTTTGCACATGTAGCAGGGGGGCCCAGTTTTGTTTTTTTCTCTGAGGAAAGTTATAAAAGGATTTCCAAAGAGTTTGGTAAACTTTACAGACCAACGTATATGTATGTATATATAAGAATTGTGACCTGGTGCCAAAAAAAAGCTGACTCGTACGATGTTTATCTCTCTACTCGAAAACTTTTGAAATAAAGAAGTATGCAGCGGCTCCCTGTTATACCACTAATTAACCAGACAATTTTATCTGGATGATTACTAATGTTTTTATTTTACGTTTGTTTTTAGGTTCCCTAGTCTCCGCTACAAACAGAATATTTTTGAGAAAAACAAAGGAAAATTACTATATTTTGGCAATATATGGTGCTAAAGAAAAAACTTTCAATAAGTAACTGATTGGGGATTCTGTGTCCATATAAATAGTTTAGGGGTGAAACACCCTCACATTCAGCCCCCCTTCTGGCAGTATATTCGCGGTTACGGGAGTTCAGTACACGCTGAGAAAGTTTTGCCAAAACGTTTTAAAAGTGGCCCAGGAAAGACCGCGGGTGGGAGTGGAGAGGACCCCGGGGTTACCTGCACGCTTATGGCCGTCATGTCCCGCTCTCTGATCCCAGCTTTGCACTGAGATGGCACAGTGACAGACTGCTGGCCGCTGTCCCACTCCTCCCACATCATCCTCCGTCTCACTCTCAGTCTCCTGCAGACTACACCTACCCGGTTAGTAACCCCGGGCTAAGCACTCCTCTGGCCAGCATATTTTTTGTAAAGTCTGTGCAAACTGCTACGCAAGGGGAGCGCTTAGCCCGGGGCATTTGAGGCTAGTTCCGGGACACGGGACACAGAGCCTCAGACCAGGACTGTCCCGGTGAAACCGGGGCGGGTGGCAACCCTACCCCCACCCCTACTGCTATATGCCTGTAATGGATTCCTGGACAGGAGCAGGGCTCATTTTCATTTAAATTAAAATGTTTAAAAAAGAAAAAAAAAATAATATATGTATATGTATATATATATATATATATATATATATATGTGTGTGTGTGTGTGTATGTGGCTTACACTGCTTCATTTGTTAATCATACCACTGTCCACAGAATGAATGTCCAAGAAAACATGGCAATGTTGTGTGTCATAAGACCTAATAACTGGCTAGTGGCTACTATTTAATCACATCACAGGCAGCAAATTTTATTTTAACTATTTTGTGGTTTGTATTTTTATGCTCAAAGAGTGTATTGGACATTGAGAAACATGTACATTAAGATTCTGTAGTGTTAAATAAACTTTATAATGCAAAATGAAGGTGTTATAGTCATTTATAAGAAAATCGCGATTAAATCGCAATTTTTTTTTGCCCATATCGCCCAGCCCTAATATATATATATATATCTATCTATATGTGTATATATATATATATATATATATATATATATATATATATATATATATATATATATATATATATATATATACACACAGGTATACTTCACTTTACAGTGCTTCACTTTACAGCGCTTCGCTTATACAGCGCTTTGTGGAGCTGAAGTTCAACCTCCAAATATTTGAAACAATGATGTAATCTTCGTGAGATTGCGAGAAAAGTGACTGGCACCATTTTGTTATGTGCAGTTCACTTTGTTTACAGCATTACAGTGCAATCTGTGTCTCAGTGTTATAGTCTGGCAAATTTTACTACAGTAATTGTCACTATTTTACAGGTACAGTATTTATTGAATACTGTGCTGAGCTAGTGTTTAACTAAAGATAGCAATATTGCACCTCTAATATATGTTAGTTTAAACATATTTTTAAGTTTTTAAACACACTGGCAAGTAAAAAGATAGCTAAAACTGCCTTGTTTCACTTTATATATATATATATATATATAAAAATAAATGTGTGTGTGTATGCGGCTTACACTGCTTCATATGTTAATCATACCACTGTCCACAGTTAGAATGACTGTCCAAGAAAACATGACAATGTTGTGTGTCATAAGACCTAATAACTGGCTACTATTTAATCACATCACAGGCAGCAAATTTTATTTTAACTATTTTTTGTTTTGTAATTGTATGCTCCAAGAGTTTATTGGACATTGAGAAACATGTACATTAATATTCTGTAGTGTTAAATAAACTTTTTAATGCAAAATGAAGGTGTTATAGTCATTTATAAGAAAATCGCGATTAAATCGCAATCACGTTTCCCCCCCCCCCCCAAACAATCGTCTGGGGTTGTCATGTTCCTTGTTCAAAGGAGAATTGCCTGGTATTTCGGGGCTGGACTGACCTTAAAGTGAATGTAAATTTTTATGCTAAAGTGCCCGGTTTTTAAAACTTCGATTAAAAACAAGGGCACTTTAATTCATCAAAATTTTCATTTCACTCCTGTTGTGAAAAAAAACTTACCTTTTAATCTTCACAGCAGCTCCATCTTCCTCCACCCATTTCAAAGCCTCTTCCTGGGTCTAAAATGAGGCATCTGGCTTCCTCCAATCACAGCAGTGAATCAGACACTGAATCCCCCGGGGGGGAAGCTGTGATTGGAGGATGACCTATCAATCATTTCTGACACCAGAAGTTTTTTTACACAACAGGAGTGAAATGTAAATTTTGATGAATTAAAGTGACCCTGTTTTTAATCAAAGTTTTAAAAACCGGGCACTTTAGCATCAAAATTTACATTCACTTTAACTTGCGGGATCAGACTGATATGCTTCAGGATAGTTTTCCAATGTGAAAAGCACACTGGTCTAAGAGAGGCTGTGGAATTAATAGAAAAATTCACCAAGCGCCTGCAGATACTGACCATTAGCTGAGATAGATTGACCCCTAGTGGTCGAAAAGGAAATATCTTACTAACAACAATATATCAAAGCGCCAACAATTGAAGGCAGGGTCTTGGTACTTAAAAACAACTTTTTATTAATTACAATATGATTGTTGGGTTTGTTAAAACCTATTATATTCCATTACCAATGGAATTAAAATATAATCGAATAGTA